>NC_057805.1:3382057-3437861 GCF_018294505.1 Triticum aestivum
CAAATCTCTCAAAGCCTTATCTTGTTTAGGGATGTGGTTATTTGCTGGACCATTTGGAAGACCAGGAATGCACCATGTTTTTGATAGGAAATTCCCTGATGATCCCAATGCTGTGATTTTTAGTTTGTGCCAGAATCCGATGTATTGGAGCCTCTTGCAAAAAAAAATCAAGAAAGAATTGAGGAACAATGTTGAAGATCAAGGAGGTGGTCAGGGAGGCCTGTGCAACAAGTCATGGATGGAATCCCACTGTCCAAAGGATTACTATGTAAAGATTGGTGCTACTGCATACAGTGGCGGCGCCAGGATTGGGCCAGGCCCTGGGCCCGCTTTCAAGCATTGCAGCGCCCAGTCTATTCCAATAAGCTTTGCACACACAAAAATAATAATCGGCATCCCTCTCCATCAACAAAAGAACACATGACACAAACATATCAGTACCAAACAAAAAACGAACCATGCTGCTTAACTATGAGCATCACAGGAGAGAGAGAGAGAGAGAGAGAGAGAGAGAGAGAGAGAGAGAGAGAGAGAGAGAGAGAGAACAGCATCGGCATTTTTATTTGCACAGCCTCAAACCTTTCACAGAAGCTACGGCTCACGGCGTTGCTGTCAGCCACTCGACGGCAACCAACTTCTGATCCTCATGCTTGATAACTAGGACTATATGCACAGGAAGATATGGTTTACATCTTGGAGCGGCGTTATTCGGTTCAATATATAGCTCAAATATCAAGCTATCGCGAGACAAAAATGGCACATGTGGTTCCGCAATGAGAACCATAATGAGCCCTGGGACAACAAAAAAGTCTTGTGTATTATGTACTTATGTATGTAACACGCTAACAATCTACGCCCTCAAGTCATGAACCGCTTCGCCTGCGAAGAAGACCGAAAGGAATCGTCATTACCAGCAGTGGTTTACGAGAGGCGGGTCATGCATGCAAGTATGACAAGAGACCTTGTTGTTTGTAATCTTACCGTGCATCCTCTTGACGAAACGCTCAAACTCAGGGAGGTTGGGTCCCTCGAAGAGGGTGCTGCAAAGCCTCAGGTAGGTGAACCCGAACAAGTGCCGCCCATCGGGGTCGTTCCGCGGCTTGGCGTTCTCCAGTGTCTTGTTGAAGCCGTCCCTGTCGTAGCATGGCAGCGCGTTCTCGCTGGCCACTTGTATCCCGGCATCCCACGCAGCGTTCAGCACCTGAATAACAAACGATATATTCCAACAGATCAAACACTGATATACTATCATCAAGATAGCTGCTCTTAAGTAATGAACAGAAGAATTCAGTTGGCTACATGATTTACGAAACCGAATGTTCGGACAAAACCCTACCAGCTAGTTGCTCAAGTCAGAGAGATTCACTAACCAGAGAATAGACTAGCACTCTAAAATGCCGCTAAGAGAATGTGAAAGAGAATGATAAGCATCTCTGTAAACGTAGAAGGTCCCGTTTTTCTCTACAAAAATGTAGAAGGTCCCGTACCTGCCATACCAAGCCCTCTGGATCTGCCAAGGCCTCGGGGTACACCTCATGCTGATCCATGGTGCGCAGTTCGACGCATGTGAAGTTCAAAGCCGCACCATGCTTTTTCAATACTTGGGCAATTGGAGCATAGCCATCGCGGTTACATGGGTTGTAGAACCCAGCAGTCAGCTCAGCAGCATGACTGGCAGTTTTGTACCACCAGTGTATGCCTGACACCTGCTCATGTCACAAGAGCAAACCTTTATGTCCAGTTGTTTAGTTTACTTCGTATGCAAAAACAAGTTGTTTAGTTTTTAGGAAGACCAACATACTGAAACAGGGGCAAATGCGCCCGATACAGGTATCAACATGAACTTATACTTTCTGAACTAACTGACGATTATAACTGACCTTGACAGCAATAGCTGAGCCTTCAAAGGCCAACCTGGCTAGCATCAGCACGCGGTCCGCATGATCCAGCAACACCTGTGCGTACCAGTTGAGGAAGAACCGGCCATAATAGCTATCATAATCCCCTCCATCACAGAAGAATCCAGTGTTGTTTGGTTCAGAATTATAGTGGCCGGCGTTGTCTGGTGACTTTGCCCACATGGCGTGTCCCCGTGCTTCTGCGGCCCTCCTCAGATTTTTCTGCAAGTACCTGTCATAGCACTGGAGCAAAATATACCCTCAATGAACCCCTCTTATACTATAAGAAACTTGATGAGATGTAGAAGATATAGCATGGATTGGCAATGCCAAAGTACCCTGAAAAGAATGGAAATCTAAGGTAAAAGAGTGAGGCTTTACCTGAAATTCTCCAATGCCAGGGTATTTCCAGCCATGGTTTGCTGCATAAGATGGATACCGTAACTCTCCACAAGCCCCTAGTCCAACCTCAATTTCTGAAATGATCCCATCCTCGAAATACTCGTCAAATTCTACTCGGAAGCTTCTCATGAAGTCAAAGTACACCTACAATGATTAAAGGGAATGAAACGGGGAAACACATATAACCCTCCGATAAACTGAGATTCTTAAACACAGAAAGCCGACATTTACATGACAGCAGACAGTTTCATGATATACACCCACTATAAAACTAGAACACATGGAAAATATACAGCAGGTGCAGCTTCTTTATTCAAGACCCTCTAAAACAGACCACGGCAGTTCCTTCTTTATGTACTAAGGCCGCGCTTGGGATGGGTGTAAAATAATATGGAGGTGTTTTGTTTACAGGTGTAACGTACCAGCTATTGAGCAATTTCCGGCCAGAAACAAAACGACCGACCATGGCATGTAATTTTTACAGAGGTATTTAAAACGAAAACGGTGATCCAAATAGAGCCTAAGTATGTATAAACAGGGTGTTGATGACAAATCTCATGTTCCCTGGACCATTTGTATACCAAGTGCGCACGAATTCAGGAAGGTGGCATTGCATACAGATCTACCTAAAGCATAATGTGGAGGGTATTAGTTGGAGACCATAATAACATTTGCAGGGCTCAAGTAGTTGGGACATCGGAGTCAATTCAAAAACAGAGCGCGGGGATTCGGTAGAAATTAAAGAACAAGAGATGAGTAAGCATGCATACAGATACAAAATCACTTCATGGTTTCTCCAGTTCCAACTTATCGGTTATCACCCTTTGGGATACAGTGAAATGATCGTACCTCGACCGCGGTTCGGCCTTGTAGAACCCTTTCTTTATCAATGCCCCATGAAAGGCACTCCGTGTTACGCCTGCCTTCCCTGTCGGTGAAGTAGATGTCCGGGTTGCTCTTGCCGATCTCTATCACCCATTCCGGGAGAGGAATGGACACGTCGTCCCCGACGTTGCCTCCGCACTCATGGAACGACATGACCACCTAAGTATATCAAGCGAGCAGAATAGCAAAATTCAGCAAGGAAACTCAAATTCATGATATGTAAATCTTTATTGCAACACACTAATAATTCGATTCAGAGATGGATGTGTGTGTGACCTGCAGCTTGAGCTTGAGGTCCCTGATGATGTGGAAGAGGCGCTTGTAGCCGGCCCAGTTGTACTCCTGCGGGCGGTGCGCCTCGACGTTGCCCCACCAGCAGTCGACCATGACGCCGTCGACGCCCGCCGCCTTGAGCACCCGCAGCTGCGCCACCAGCTCGTCCGCCTCCGCCACCTCGCCCTTCACGCTCACCACCCCGAGCTGCAACACAACACGCAGCCGAGTTCAGCAATGGCAAACACATACGTACACAGGGCACAAGGAACAAGTGTGGCGTCTGGATTACCGGGAGCATGACGTAGACGGGCACGTAGGGCGTGCCGGCGAAGTCCCGCTCGGGCGGGGGCCGCGGCGGGGCCACCGCCGGGCGCGTCGCGAGGCCGGTCTGCTCGCCCCCGTCGCCGCCGTCCATGGCGGCGTCGGCGTCCTCGTCGTCGGGCACGGGCACGGCGAGCAGCGGCGACGCGGGGCCGCCCTCGGGCACGGCGCGCGACACCGCGAAGGGCGAGGAGGCGGCGGCGGTCCGGAGCGCGGGGGCGCACCCGGCGCGGCGCGAGATCGGGCGCGCGGCGAGCGGGGGAACGGCGATGCCTGGCGCGCAGGAGGAGGAGGAGACCGGGAGCAGCGTCGGCAGCGCGGCGGCGGCGGCGGAGGGGGAGGAGAGGGAGATGGCCGGTGCGAGCATCGCGGGGCGCGGCGTCTGGAGGAGCAGAGTAGTAGCAGGAGGAGGAGCAGTTAGCGTCGGATCTATCTCGGGATGGGAGGGAGGAAGAAGACGGGGGAGGTGGCGGTGGAGCGCGCCCCCGGGAGGCGGGTGCGGGGGCGGGAGCAGCCGCCCGTGATCCCGCGCCGCCGCCCTCCCTTTGCGGCCATGGACGGCCACCAAAAATCCCAGCTTTTTAATCTCAGAATACGCCGTATTGTTCGGCTCTACCGCCCGTATACGGCGGTTCATGACGTCATAAATGAGTGCCACTGCTCACTCACTCGCTGTCACCGGTAGCTCACTCACTGGGTGAGCTGAGGTGGCATGGGTGAGTGGTGACCAGGCGAGGGGAGGGAGGGGAAAAATGGAAACTTGCCTGGGGGTGGGAGGGGAAGGTGGTGCCGTCGGGGAGGACGACCCAGCCGGCGTGGCGGGCGAGGGCGGCGACCACCTCGTTGACGTCGGCGCGGGAGCGGAGCCCGAAGCCGCCGTGCCGCCGCAGCCCCGCCAGGATCCGCCCCGTCACCGCCCGCCGCCGCCGCTCCCGCGCCTTGGTCCGCTCCTTCTCCTCCCTCCCCCTCCCCCGCCGCCGCTCCGGAGGCCGCGCGTGCTGCTCGTCGCCGGCCGCCGCGTCGGCGACCAAGAAGTCCTCCTCCTCCTCCTCATCCGAGTCCTCCCCCTCCCCATCCTCCTCCTTGACGGCCCCGCCCATCGGATCCAGCCGCAGCATCGACCGGGCCGACGCGCCGCCGTGGCGTGTGGGAGACGCGTGCACAAGCGCTAGGGTTGGCTCACGCGTGCGAGGCGTGCGACCGGGTTATGGCTCGCACGCTGGCACGGCGCGGCGACACGTGTGGGCGACGGACGGCCGGGATGGCACGCGCGCGCGAGGAGGGAGCGGGCTCGGCACGTGGGGCGCATGTGGGCGGCCGTCGCCATGGACACCCACCCATGCGACCCTGCTGCTTCTCGGAGGAGACCATCACGGTGGTCAATCCAATCCAATCCAATTCTTCAGTTTGGACCTCCCACTCTTCATCTTCAGGATGAGAACCATGGCCATGACAACATTCAGTGCTTCATTCAGTTTGGACCTCCCACACTTCTTCTTCAGGATGAGATAATCCATGATGCATTGCAGGTGAGCATCATCAACAGCATTCACAGTGGCCAGTTGTTTACTCTAGTTTGGGCTTTGGACTGCACCACCGATCATCCAGCTCTTCATATCTTACTTTATTTTGCTACTGCTAGTGGTTTGCTTATCCACCAGTGGAAGAGACATATCCAATGAAGCACTCGCTCACTTGACTGGATGCGAAGTGGCTTTTCAGGATTCAGGCTCAAATTCTTACATGGCATAGACACCAATGATATTCACTGGATCCCCAAACTCAACAATGGAAGGTCCTCATAACAGAGAAAGCGGTATGTGATTCAAGTTTCTTTTTTCTTTGCAATTGATGGACATAGATCAGGTGGAGTGCTGAACAAAACATTCAGTAGGTGTGATTGATCGACTGAGCAGTCCGCATGATCATCAGATGTTGTGCACAGGGAGACCAAACCCTTTTAAAGTTTTAACAGATAAGATGGGGGTTATAAACTTTTGCTCCATATACATTGCAAGTGCGCATCATCATCTCCAAACTCTTCATAGCTTACTTTATTTACTACTAGTGGTTTGCTTATCCACCAGTGGAAGAGACATATCCAATGAGCACCGACTCTGATGTGAATTCAGTAATCCGTCTGCATCATCACCTTCCACAAAGTCATGACCCTTTTTTGACAAAAACACTCACTTGAGTCTGATTGTAGCAATGCAATGCATGAGCATAAATACTCACTGCATTCTCAAAATAGACGAGTGAATTGTTCAGTGAAACACTGGGGGGGGTGTGAACCGAGCCACGGCATCGTCACCATGTTCATCCGGTTAAGACAATTTTTTTACAGAGAGTGTCATCATCCTTGACAAAATAATAAACAGGACATCATGATATATATCCATCCTCGAGTCATACACCATCCACGCATCATGAATTATCTGCAGCATGAAAACTGCCAGCGGACAGAAGAAAAACACAACTAGGAGCGGCATCACAGGTTCACAGTGGCCAATTCTTCAGTCGACTGCACCAGCTCTACCCAGTTCACTGCTAGTGGTTGGTTTGTTCGCAGAATCATCCACAGCGGGCAAGACAGGTTCAGCAAAGCACTGCCTTGGCCCATATATGTGAGTGAAACATTAGATCAGAGTAAATGCATGATTAGATTAGATTAGATTAGATTAGATTAGATGGGGTTATAAATAAACTTGTAAATCCATGTGCATTGCAAGGGAGCATCATCAGCATCCATCACAGTGGCCAATTGTTTAGTCCAGTTTGGCGAAATCTGCACCACCAATCATCCAAACTCTTTCTAGTTTACTTTACTGCTAGTGGTTTGCTTATCCACATACAATGTTTCGACAATTATCTAAACAAGCACTGACTCGACTTCTGGATGCGAATTGACAATTGAGTATCTGTCTGCGTCATCACCTTTCTTTCACAAACTCATCGCACTTGACGAAAACATTGGTTGTGTCTGATCAACATCAACAGAACACTCGCTGCATGCTCGAAACGGATCAACTGAACTTTTTTGGGCAAAAAAACAGTGGGTGCGTGAACCGAGTGGCTGCGCCGTCACCATGTTCAGACACTCTGAGGAATGTTTTCGCCGAGCTATTATCATCCGCGACAATAGCAATCGATGATAACATTCGACTGGATCCCCAAAAACTGTGAACAGGGATGGAAGGTCTTGACACTCAAGTAGGAGCAGAACGGAACAGTACATGTGACATGTGCAATTCTGTCTCCCAGTTTCCATTGCAGATAGGCATGTATCCATCTGAGCTGTACACATCACATCGGACATCAGGAAGTAGTGCAGTTCAGATGTATCCAGTGGATCTACAGATGTCCAAATAGACAACTAAAACATGATGCACTATTTCTGTTATTTTTTCTGCAAATTAAATAGACATATATCCATCTTCTGAGCTATGAGCTATAGACCATCCACATCATGAACTAGGAGTGTCATGCAGCATAAAAACTGCCAGTGAGCAGAAGAAACACAAGCATATCACAACTAGGAGCATCCAAAGCAGCAGGATCACAGTGGCCAATTGCTCAGTTTGGAGTTTGGCTCTACAGGATTCTGGATTCTGATCAACATTGCATCATCATCACATCATGAAGCTAACAGCGGATCACACAGAATTATACAGATATAAATACCCATTCGATCCACAAGATCCAAAGCAATGGGAGAATTTTTCGTTCCATAAATTAGGGGAAAACAATTGCTGTTACAGGTAGGAACACATATATAGCAGGCAACAAGTATCATATGCAATCCAGTGGTTATTCAAGATTCTTGCCAAAAATACAACACAGACATAAATAAGATTTTGTTGAATCCCCAAAACTCTAAACAACAGTGGAAGATCTTGATAATATACCCTTGCAAGAAAGAACAGAATTCTGATCAACAGCACATCATCACACAGGAATACATATACATCATCACACGAGAGACATGTGGAAGATTTGTTTTCGTCTGATGATAAGAAGCTAAGACAATTTTGCTGCTCCAAGTAGGAACAGAGCAGGCAACAAGCAGATAACATATGTAATTCTGTTTTTCCATTCACTGCAAATAAACATATGTTCCTTCTGAGTTATAATTATTACACCTTCCACATCTGGAAGCAATGCACTGACGTATACGTATCAAGTACCCTCTTTTTTCTTTTCCAAGTATATATACAATTTGTGTGAGTTCTAAAGATACATTCCATGTACATAACACAACCTAACACGGATTAGAAGGATAGATAATAAAGCCCTTCCTTCCTTCCTGATCGCTACCGCAAATTATCCATCATACACGTGTGCAACAGGAGAAGGGCCAATTCCAAATCAAATGTACATACATACCGGCAGCTCCTGGGTCTCCTACAAGAATATATCGTCGACTCCCACGGCGGTCGACGGTGGCGCCTCGTCCTCCTCCTCCTCCATCTCCGGCTCGGGCTCCATGCCAAACTCGGGGGAGTCGATGTCGGCGAGGTTCTTGAGGTCAACCACGGACAGCTCATCGAGGCGCTTGACAACAAGGTCGGCGGCGCCGAGCTCGTAGACGGGGTGCTTGCTCGCGACGGCGACGCACTTCATACGGGCGTCGTGCGCGGCCTCCACGGCGGAGTTGGAGTTGCCGAACACGACGCAGCGCTCGGGGATGAATCCCAGCAGCTGCGCGGCGTAGAGGAACAGCTCCGGGTCAGGCTTGCCCCGGTACACGTCCTCCGCGGCCACGACGGCGTCAAAGAAGCCCCGCGCGCCGACGGCCTCGATGGCCGCCTCGACGGCCTTGCGGGGCCGCGTGGAGGCGACGGCAAGGGGGATCTTGTAGTTGACCAGCGTGCTCATGAACTCCCTCGACCCGTCCCGCATCTGGCTGGCGGCGCCGCGCAACCCGCCGTGGATCTCCTCCTTGCGGGCCGCCAGGCGCCGCAGCTCCGAGGGGTCCCTGGACCAGCAGAGCACCTCGGAGACCGCGTGCTCGGCCTTCATCCCCTCGACCCGCCGCAGCACGAACGCCGGGGGTGGGGACTTGCCCTCCTCCTCGGCCAGGGTCAGCCACGCCTGCCGCTCCAGCCGCGTGTCGTCCTCCACCACCACGCCCTCCCACTCGAAGATGACGCCGACCCAGCCGCAGCCCATGCGCTCGAGGCGCAGCAGCGGGTTGTGCAGGCTCGGGTCGTCCGCCCTGTTCCGCGGCGGCCATGACGGTACCGCCGCTGGGGGGGCGTCGTCGTCGGTCCCTAATCCGTTGTCGCCGTCCCCTGGGATCCCCCGGAACTCCTTGCGCGGGACGGCCTCCTTGGTGAACCCCACCGCCGCGAGCGCCCTGACGGGCCAGTCCGCGAGCCGCTGCTGCGCAGGAAGCGACGGCTGCCTTCTGGCCACGAGGCGGCGGCCCGCGAAGGGCGTGGCCAGGGGCCGGCAGCTGACGACGTGGAGGAGGGTCCGGTGGGGCCGGTGGTGGTCGAAGGGGTGGCGCGCGATGAAGGAGGTGCTGGCGCTGACCGTGTCCACCATCATCATGGCTGCCGCTGCTTGTGGATCCGCCCACCTACCAGTCGATCAAATCAACAAGAAGAAGAATGACCAAACGACCAGATCCCGGAGCCCGCCGGCCAAATCCTTCCTGCGCCCAAATTCCTCCGCTTTATCGCTGATTCCACGCTGCAAGAAGAAGAAAAGGAGAAGGAAGCCGGTCAGAAGCCAGAAACCCAATCCGCGGGAGGAAGAAGACAGGAAAGGTAAAGAAGAATCCATGGCAGGAAGCCAACAAAACAGAGCAACGGCGGAACCAACCGCGGCAACGAAAACAGAGCACCTAATCCTCCTCCTAATCAACGAGAAGGATAAACAAAGAAAGAAATAAACCAAAGCAAAGAGGATGGATTCGATTTGGGGATTCTTGGACCAATCTATCTATGTATAGATGGACAGCCGCCCCTCCCCTCCCCTGGATTCGATTCGGTTGGGTCGGTTCCTCTCCGGGGGGAGAGGAGGGGAGAGGATAAGGGGGGTGGGGAAGAGGTGGCGCGCACCGTACCGTACCGTGGCGTCCCGGCGACGGAGGGAGGGAAGCGGCGAGGATTGGGGAAGGAAGCAGGCGACGAACCGGAGAGGGTTCCTTGTTCCTTCTTCTCTCTTTTCCTCCACGCGATTGATTGATAGAAAGAAAGAGAGGATTTTTCTATTGGCTCTCTCCGTTTCTCCCGTGGTGGTGGTGGTGGAGGAGGAGGGCGAGACGAGTCCCCGCCCGATGCGCGCCACGTCGCCGGAACGAGAGGCGGAGGTGGCGCCTCCCGCGGCCCAGGAATTACCAGTCGGCTGCCCACCTCTTTTCTTCTTTATTATTTATATATTATTATAATCATAATTAAATCTAAAAATGCTACGAGTGGCTATAATCCATGGCCCAGAGCACCTCCGCAATCAATATATAATGTAACTCAAGGGAACGGCAAGAACCGCGTCTGCAACCCATACGTTAACAGTAAAACTTTGCAACAAAAAAACTTTGGGCTCTGCCGACCCGCGTAAAACCACCTGGGAGTGGCCTCACATGGGTTGTTATGTTATAAAAATGAATGTCGATGCTGCTTATTTTGAAGATGGGTCGGGAGCTGCAGCTACTAGCTATACTTGGGAGCTCAAAAGGGGGCAGTTGCCAGCCCCCGAACGATCAGGCAGCCACATATGTGGCCCGCACACCACCGTGCGGCAGCAATTGCCAAAGCCCGCACGTTGTCAACTGCTCCAAAAACGCCTACCCGCAAAACTCCCCTAACCCCTCCTCCAACTCCTTCGTCTACCTCTGCCCCTGCTCGTCTCGTTCACCTCCGTCGATCTGCACCCAAATCGCCATGGCAACAAGGTCGGCTACGCCAAAATCGTAGACCAAGAACACGTCAACGAACCCGTTTTTTGTATGTACGTCCCGCAGTTGTCGCCCTCACTCTGTCGTCCCTACACTCTCATCCCGCATCTCAGTAGGTTCGAAAATTTGGGATCTGGCGAATTGCCATGCCTAACGCACGAATTGAGATCGAAGGGGTGACTGCTGTCTCTAAAAGCCAGAATTGCCACCCGAATTCATCCAGAATTCTCCCAGGTCTGCTGGGATGTATGGCAGTTGGGTGTGTTGGTAGATATGGGAGAGATGGGAAAATTAGTTGCCGTTTTGCATCACCTAATCTTCAATGTGGTTCCAACACAGTAGTTGCCAACTAGTGAAATTCAAGTGGATTGCTCTGGGAGAAACACTGGGCATGTATCCGAATGGGGAAAAAAATAGTTGCCGCCTTGGACCACAAGATTTGCCATGTGGTTCCAACAGTATGGTTCCAACAGTATTTGCCTCATTAGTCTGGATGAATTTGCCATCAGGCAGCCAATTGCCACCCAAAATCAGTTTGACATGTGAAAATCAGATGCTACATTTTTTGTGATGCTCATTGAAGATAGGATATGCAAGGTAGAATGCAAACTAACACAACAGGTGTCTGTTCGTTATGCATCTAGGTTTTGGGGACTAACAAAAAGGAAGGATGGAACTAGGCAAAGGTTCAAATCCTTGGTTTTTCAGACAGTCGCAATCGACGCCATGGGATGCGTACAACAACCTCATTTCATGGGGGCCATTGCTACCTCTACTGCAAGAATACAGAGACATGCGGGCGTTTCCGTATCGAGCAAAAAGGATAGTTTGCCATGTTTGAAGACAAAATAATGGCAAACGTATGATGTTCGTTCTACACATTTGCAGGGAATTATAGTTTGCCATCAGAGGTCCCATGGCAAAAACTGCGCCTCGAGTAAATGCGAGTGCCTCACAATCAGGACAACAGCATCTGGACGAAAAGAGATCAAGGTAAATTATGAAGAAAAAACATACTATGAAACAGAGAAACTTACTAAAACATGACATTTTGCAGCAACTGCGTGTAACGCATGGCAACAGCTAACAATAGGAGACCTGCCATCAACGTATTATGCAGGTGAGAATAAAAATAGAGAAAGTAAATGGTTAATGAATGCATTTGCCATCCCAAGGCAACAACAGCTGCCATGAATGGTCAAGGGACAAAAATAACTTGTGTATTCAGAATGAACTGCCATGTGGTGATGGTCTAACAGTTGCCAAGCTATGGCAAATTCAATTGCCATGATGTGGTACCTACATTTGCCATGCTGTGGTACCTACATTTGCCATGCTGTGGTACCTACATTTGCCATCATGTTTCACTGCTCTTGCCGTCATGTGGCAACTGCAGTTTCCATCATTGATCGTGTTTCAGTTGCCATCACTGGTTATAAGAACTTGCCATGTATGCATAATTACAGTTGCCATGTTGTGATAACTGCAGTTGCCATCATATTTGCAGGGATACTGCCATTATGTGGCAACTGCAGTCTCCATTACTGATGAAATGTGTAGTTGCCATAACTGCTTACTTGCAGTTCCCATGCAAGCATAGCTACATTTGCCATGATGAAATAACAGCTACAATTGCCATGCAGGAGGTTCAACTTTAGACACAAACAACGAAAAATGCTTGTGCTACGTACACCTCAGATCACCCAGGAGGGGCGCTACAAGATCTAGTCAACCACCCTATGTGGGTTGGAGATGCAATTATTTGGCAAAGCAAAGAAAAACCAACCTCCTTCGCAAGTTTATTGGCACCAGCCACAACGTTCCGTGGGGGTGGGTCCACAAAGTCATCATCATCGTCGTCCTGACGGATGCGAACCATTATGCTGTAACAGACGGCAAATACACATTAGTGGGTACTCATAAAACAGGGTACATTTCCCGTGAGCACCAGCAAAAGGTCTGGCAAATTGATAATTTTCATCATCGCAGTGAAAATTGCCATGGTTCAAAAGATGACAAACAAGGCTTAAGTATGAACATTTGCAAAAATGAACTGCATAGATGTCGTATGTTACAAAAACAGAATGGCAACCACAAAGGTGGGGATATGTTATTATTTGCCGACAAACCCCATGGCAACTAATGTACTGTAATCAGATATTGAGTTGCCATCTGTTAGGGAACCAGAATGGCAACAAATTAAACAGACACACTCAAATATCATGTTGTCGTATGATGACAAACACCATGGCAACTAATTTAACTTGGGACAAAGATTGACATGCCACCAGTACACACACAGACAAACATGCAGTTGCCATTCTGGTAGGTAAACAAAACGGCAAACATATAGTGATGGCAATGTTCAGATACCAGTTGCCATGTGTCGACGAACACCACATCAACTAGTTTAAAATGAAAATGAACTACATAGTTGCCATATGTTACAAAAAACAGAATGGCAACCACAAAAGGGTGGGTATCTTTTATTGTTTGCCATGTCCTGACAAACGCCATGGCAGCTAATGTACTAAAATCACCTATTGAGTTGCCATCTGTTAGGAAAACAGAATGGCAGCAAAGTAAACAGACACGCTCGAATATCAAGTTGACGTATGCCGACAGACACTATGGCAACTAATTTAACTTGGAACAAAGATTGACTTGCCACCAGTACACACAGAGACAGGGCAACTAGTGTTATGGGGAACATTAGAGTTGCCATCTGAATGTGTGAAGGGTACGGCAACTTCAAGCACAATCAACATATGTAGTTGCCATGTTTGGGTATACGGCATAGGCAACTAATTATGATTAGCACACACAAACACTGTAATCAAAACCTAGTTCAAAATCAAAAGAAACTAGAATCTACACAAAATGAATCTAGGGTTCACGCTGTGTTCTAGACCTTCACTGCATCAAAATAAGACGACCAAAAGACGAGAACACAGTGATTCACTGCATCACTGCTCTGGTTTCACAAAACGAGGGGTAGTGCCAACCATTGCTTGGCAACCATAGAAATGGATGAAATCCAAAAGGGGAATGAACTCTGCGATTCAAAGCAGAGCATGAATCCGCAAGGCGACTAAATGAACCAACCAAATGGTCTAGTGCGGTGACCAACGAGCCGCCCCTACGTCCCACCGTCGACTCCTGCAGAATCCCCACCAAATAGAAACGAAGATCGCCATGGAATCGCCGTCGATTTGAGACGCAAAAATAGAGATTGAGGGGGAGTGGAGACGATTTCGAGCACATTACCTCATCTCCTGTGGTCTCCGGCGACTCTTCAACGCCTACTCAAGCGCAGCCGCCTGTACAACGACTCCGCGAGCGCCGCCGCCGTCTCGCCGATGAATCGCCGCGAAATCGCCTCTGCGCCGCCGCCGAAGCGCAATGCGAGAGAGAGAGAGAGAGAGGAGGAAGACAGAGGGGGAGCCGCAGTGAACTGCCGCGATGTGGAGAAAAGAGGGTGCGGGCATGGCGTTCGTGGGCGTTCGGTCGATGTGGCAACCGCCCGCACGACAAGGGTGACAACCGTCGCCCAATCCGCCGCTGGTCCACCGTTCGGGCGAGTCGAGAAACTGCTGCACAGCGACAACACATGACGTGGCACGCGACCTCCCTCCTTGCTCCAAGATTCGAGCAAATACATCCGACGGCTCCAGACGCGTTCGGCCCAAGTTGCAAAGGCCCACACGTGTGGGCGTTAACATTTTCATAGAATTATCCAAGTGTGGACACCCTGCACAGCCATTTTGACTGATTGCTTTCGAATGGCTTATTCTATAGGCGCAGTGAGTCTCACCCAGTGTCCTAGGGGTGCAAACCGGGCAGCGCATAATTTAGCTAGACGTACTTATGGTTTGAATGTAGAAGTGGATTGGGATGGCCACCCACCAAGCTTCGTTCTTCCAGGCATTTTATTTGATGTAACTGTCATTTGAATTTTAATAAAGCGCACCCAAGGGCATCCTCCTCAAAAAACTTGCGGCCTTTGCGGTGGAGACTTTGGGGTTGGATCGAAGGGGTGGGAGGCCAGTGAAGATCAAGAATTAGTTTTAGGCAGGTTACGTATGATTTAGTACACGGATTACGCATTCTCGCACAATAATAGCAGTGGCGTGTTCTCTTCCTCTTTGATTGGTTTCTCTCGTGTTCTATTTCTCTCTCGAGTGTTCGGTTCCACGCAAGTTTCATGTTGACAGTGTGATTCATTCTATTTGCGGTATTGTGCGCATATATTTTCCATCCCTGAAAGTAAGATGTATCCACTTTTTTGACAAGTCAAATTCCTTTATGTTTGGTCAAGTTGATATAAAGCAAATGTAAATAACTATAATAAAGAATTGGATGGATTCGATTTGGGGATTCTTCCATCTATCTATCTCTCTATAGACAGTCACCCCTCCGTTGGATTCGATTCGGTTGGGTCGGTTCCTCTCCGAGCGGAGCGGAGGGGAAGCAAGTAAGGTGGCAAGAACCGCGTCTGCAACCCATACGTTAAAAACTTTGCAAAAAAAAAAACTTTGGGCTCTGCCGACACGCGTAAAACCACCTGGGAGAGGCCTCACATGGGTTGTTATGTTATAAAAATGAATGTCGATGCTGCTTATTTTGAAGATGGGTCGGGAGCTGCAGCTACTAGCTATACTTGGGAGCTCAAAAGGGGGCAGTTGCCAGCCCCCGAACGATCAGGCAGCCACATATGTGGCCCGCACACCACCGTGCGGCAGCAATTGCCAAAGCCCGCACGTTGTCAACTGCCCCAAAAACGCCTGCCCGCAAAACTCCCCTAACCCCTCCTCCAACTCCTTCGTCTACCTCTGCCCCTGCTCGTCTCGTTCACCTCCGTCGATCTGCACCCAAATCGCCATGGCAACAAGGTCGGCTACGCCAAAATCGTAGACCAAGAACACGTCAACGAACCCGTTTTTGTATGTACGTCCCGCAGTTGTCGCCCTCACTCTGTCGTCCCTACACTCTCATCCCGCATCTCAGTAGGTTCGAAAATTTGGGATCTGGCGAATTGCCATGCCTAACGCTCGAATTGAGATCGAAGGGGTGACTGCTGTCTCTAAAAGCCAGAATTGCCACCCGGATTCATCCAGAATTCTCCCAGGTCTGCTGGGATGTATGGCAGTTGGGTGTGTTGGTAGATATGGGAGAGATGGGAAAATTAGTTGCCGTTTTGCATCACCTAATCTTCAATGTGGTTCCAACACAGTAGTTGCCAACTAGTGAAATTCAAGTGGATTGCTCTGGGAGAAACACTGGGCATGTATCCGAATGGGGGTAAAAATAGTTGCCGCCTTGGACCACAAGATTTGCCATGTCGTTCCAACAGTATTTGCCTCATTAGTCTAGATGAATTTGCCATCAGGCATCCAATTGCCACCCAAAATCAGTTTGACATGTGAAAATCAGATGCTACATTTTTTGTGATGCTCATTGAAGATAGGATATGCAAGGTAGAATGCAAACTAACACAATAGGTGTCTGTTCATTATGCATCTAGGTTTTGGGGACTAACAAAAAGGAAGGATGGAACTAGGCGAAGGTTCAAATCCTTGGTTTTTCAGACAGCCGCAATCGACACCATGGGATGCGTACAACAACCTCATTTCATGGGGCCATTGCTACCCCTACTGCAAGAATACGGAGACATGCGGGCGTTTCCGTATTGAGCAAAAAGGATAGTTTGCCATGTTTGAAGACAAAATAATGGCAAACATATGATGTTCGTTCTACACATTTGCAGGGAATTATAGTTTGCCATCAGAGGTCCCATGGCAAAAACTGCGCCGGGAGTAAATGCGAGTGCCTCACAATCAGGACAACAGCATCGGGACGAAAAGAGATCAAGGTAAATTATGAAGAAAAAACATATTATGAAACAGGGAAACTTACTAAAAAATGACATTTGCAGCAACTGCGTGTAACGCATGGCAACAGCTAACAATAGGAGACCTACCATCAACGTATTATGCAGGTGAGAATAAAAATAGAGAAAGTAAATGGTTAATGAATGCATTTGCCATCCCAAGGCAACAACAGCTGCCATGAATGGTAAAGGGACAAAAATAACTTGTGTATTCAGAATGAACTGCCATGTGGTGATGGTCTAGCAGTTGCCAAGCTATGGCAAATTCAATTGCCATGATGTGGTACCTACATTTGCCATGCTGTGGTACCTACATTTGCCATCATGTTTCACTGCTCTTGCCGTCATGTGGCAACTGCAGTTTCCATCATTGATCGTGTTTCAGTTGCCATCACTGGTTATAAGAGCTTGCCATGTATGCATAATTACAGTTGCCATGTTGTGATAACTGCAGTTGCCATCATATTTGCAGGGATACTGCCATTATGTGGCAACTGCAGTCTCCATTACTGATGAAATGTGTAGTTGCCATAACTGCTTACTTGCAGTTCCCATGCAAGCATAGCTACATTTGCCATGATGAAATAACAGCTACAATTGCCATGCAGGAGGTTCAACTTTAGACACAAACAACGAAAAATGCTTGTGCTACGTACACCTCAGATCACCCAGGAGGGGCGCTACAAGATCTGGTCAACCACCCTATGTGGGTTGGAGATGCAATTATTTGGCAAAGCAAAGAAAAACCAACCTCCTTCGCAGGTTTATTGGCACCAGCCACAACGTTCCGTGGGGGTGGGTCCACAAAGTCATCGTCATCGTCGTCCTGATGGATGCGAACCATTATGCTGTAACAGACGGCAAATACACATTGATAATTTTCATAAAACAGGGTACATTTCCCGTGAGCACCAGCAAAAGGTCTGGCAAATTGATAATTTTCATCATCGCAGTGAAAATTGCCATGGTTCAAAAGATGACAAACAAGGCTTAAGTATGAACATTTGCAAAAATGAACTGCATAGATGCCGTATGTTACAAAAACAGAATGGCAACCACAAAGGTGGGGATATGTTATTATTTGCCAACAAACCCCATGGCAACTAATGTACTGTAATCAGATATTGAGTTGCCATCTGTTAGGGAACCAGAATGGCAACAAATTAAACAGACACACTCAAATATCATGTTGTCGTATGATGACAAACACCATGGCAACTAATTTAACTTGGGACAAAGATTGACTTGCCACCAGTACACACACAGACAAACATGCAGTTGCCATTCTGGTAGGTAAACAGAACGACAAACATATAGTGATGGCAATGTTCAGATACCAGTTGCCATGTGTCGACGAACACCACATCAACTAGTTTAAAATGAAAATGAACTACATAGTTGCCATATGTTACAAAAAACAGAATGGCAACCACAAAAGGGTGGGTATCTTTTATTGTTTGCCATGTCCTGACAAACGCCATGGCAGCTAATGTATTAAAATCACCTATTGAGTTGCCATCTGTTAGGAAAACAGAATGGCAGCAAAGTAAACAGACACACTCGAATATCAAGTTGACGTATGCCGACAGACACCATGGCAACTAATTTAACTTGGAACAAAGATTGACTTGCCACCAGTACACACAGAGACAAGGCAACTAGTGTTTATGGGGAACATTAGAGTTGCCATCTGAATGTGTGAAGGGTACGACAACTTCAAGCACAATCAACATATGTAGTTGCCATGTTTGGGTATACGGCATAGGCAACTAATTATGATTAGCACACACAAACACTGTAATCAAAACCTAGTCCAAAATCAGAAGAAACTAGAATCTACATAAAATGAATCTAGGGTTCACGCTGTGTTCTAGACCTTCACTGCATCAAAATAAGACGACCAAAAGACGAGAACACAGTGATCCACTGCATCACTGCTATGGTTTCACAAAACGAGGGGTAGTGCCAACCATTGCTTGGCAACCATAGAAATGGATGAAATCCAGAAGGGGAATGAACTCTGCGATTCAAAGCAGAGCATGAATCCGCAAGGCGACTAAATGAACCAACCAAATGGTCTAGTGCGGTGACCAACGAGCCGCCCCTACGTCCCACCGGCGACTCCTGCAGAATCCCCACCAAATAGAAACGAAGATCGCCATGGAATCGCCGTCGATTTGAGACGCAAAAATAGAGATTGAGGGGGAGCGGAGACGATTTCGAGCACATTACCTCATCTCCTGTGGTCTCCGGCGACTCTTCATCGCCTACTCAAGCGCAGCCGCCTGTACGACGACTCCGCGAGCGCCGCCGCCGTCTCGCCGATGAATCGCCGCGAAATCGCCTCTGCGCCGCCGCCGAAGCGCAATGCGAGAGAGAGAGAGAGGAGGAAGACAGAGGGGGAGCCGCAGTGAACTGCCGCGATGTGGAGAAAAGAGGGTGCGGGCATGGCGTTCGTGGGCGTTCGGGCGATGTGGCAACCGCCCGCACGACAAGGGTGACAACCGTCGCCCAATCCGCCGCGGGTCCACCGTTCGGGCGCGTCGAGAAACTGCCGCACAGCGACAACACATGACGAGCATAATTGGTTTGTTGCCAATATTTGGCTTGCCAAATGTTGGCATTGCCAACTATTGGCAATACCAAGACTTGCCAACTATTGGCAATTTTATGTGAGATAGGCAAAATAACTCGTAGCCAACCAAGTAGTTGCCAATATTTGGCACAATGCCAAATATTGGCAATGCCAATTTTTGGCAGCAAACCAATTATGCTCGACGTGGCACGCGACCTCCCTCCTCCTTGCTCCAAGATTCGAGCAAATACATCCGACAGCTCCAGACGTGTTCGGCCCAAGTTGCAAAGGCCCACACGTGTGGGCGTTAACATTTTCGTAGAATTATCCAAGTGTGGACACCCTGCACAGCCATTTTGACCGATTGCTTTCGAATGGCTTATTCTATAGGCGCAGTGAGTCTCACCCACTGTCCTAGGGGTGCAAACCGGACAGCGCATAATTTAGCTAGACGTACTTATGGTTTGAATGTAGAAGTGGATTGGGATGGCCACCCACCAAGCTTCGTTCTTCCAGGCATTTTATTTGATGTAACTGTCATTTGAATTTTAATAAAGCGCGCCCAAGGGCATCCTCCTCAAAAAACTTGCGGCCTTTGCGGTGGAGACTTTGGGGTTGGATCGAAGGGGTGGGAGGCCAGTGAAGATCAAGAATTAGTTTTAGGCAGGTTACGTATGATTTAGTACACGGATTACGCATTCTCGCACAATAATAGCAGCGGCGTGTTCTCTTTCTCTTTGATTGGTTTCTCTCGTGTTCTATTTCTCTCTCGAGTGTTCAGTTCCACGCAAGTTTCATGTTGACAGTGTGGTTCATTCTATTTGCGGTATTGTGCGCATATATTTTCCATCCCTGAAAGTAAGATGTATCCACTTTTTTGACAAGTCAAATTCCTTTATGTTTGGTCAAGTTTATATAAAGCAAATGTAAATAACTATAATAAAGAATTGGATGGATTCGATTTGGGGATTCTTCCATCTATCTATCTCTCTATAGACAGTCGTCCCTCCGTTGGATTCGATTCGGTTGGGACGGTTCCTCTCCGAGCGGAGCGGAGGGGAAGCAAGTAAGGATAGGGTGAGGGACGGAGACGCGCACCGTACCGGCGATGGACCGGAGAGGACCTTAGCTTCTCGTCGGTTCCTTCTTCCTTCGTCTTCTCTTTTCCTCCACGCGATTGATTGATAGAAGGACGATTTTTCTATTGGCTCTCTTTGTTTTCTTTCTCTGTCTGGTTGTCCCGTCATCGTGGAGGAGGAAGGCGAGACGAGTCCCCGCCCAATGTGCGACATGTGGCGCCTCCCGCGGCCTAGGAATTACCCGGCAGCTTCCTACCTTCCTTTTTCTTCTTTATTTATCATGGTTATAAATTTAAAATTGCTTCAAGTGGCTAGTATCGATCGTCGAGAGCAAGCAAAAGTCTAAGTTGCACTAAGCCAGTGACAATTAATATGGATCGGCAGCGTGTTCGGGGAACATCGTTCGGCTCCCATGGTTTATATACACTTGATACGATAAAACGGTAGTTTCAAAAGAAGTCAAAAACTTTTTTCTAAAATACTCGACCTTCCATTGCACTCCTATCAAAAGCTTCCGCAAAGAAAAATTCCCGACGACTTCGTGGCAAAACAAACAACAAAATCTCAAGGACAAAAAGTGTGAACTGTAACCTCCATATGGTGTTGACTTTTTTTTTCATGAACAGTGCGATGGATTTTTTTCCCTTGGCCATACTTTTTATACGAATACAAACAAAAAGTCAAGTTAATTTTTAAAAAAGTTTTGACTCTTTTTAACTCTTTTCGTATTCACTAATTTTATTTTGCAAATACGGTGTATATATACACCCAGGAACCAGACGTTCCGGCCCGGCGTGTTCCCTTTTCTCCTTGATTGGTTTGTGTTATCCTTGTTGTTGGAGTACACGATTCTTTGTGTTATCCTTCAGAGATTGGGGGTTCGTAAAATGGGGCCAAATTTTACAGTATTATTCAGTGTGAGCACCATTTGAAAGAAATTACCTGCATTATTTCATGATTCATGAACCGAGCCATGGAAACTTTGATTAGGACTTTACATTGATCGTCAACGAAACACGATTTTTGGGATAAACGGGGTGATTCGCACTAGCCGGAAGGTGGTCACGAAGAACATACGGTGATCGGCATCTTAATACCGAATCAACTAACAGAAAGCAATCAGGCACATCTATTAGTAGTTAGATAATATACATTAAGCCTAATACGGTTCTAGCCGAGATTGACACTAATGTTAGCTTGTACTTTTGGATTAAAGTAGTTGAATCAGTCATGGTCTAGAATAGAACATCTAAAAGATACACCTGCAGGCACTGTTTATATGTTGTTCCTGTCGGTGGATGGATGAAATTCTTGACACACCTAGAAGACTCAGTGATTCAGTCCAGATCTGGACCATGGATGGATGAATATGCCATATATCTGAAGGATTTAGAGAGTGAAGCTCATCGCAATTGCTTGAGCTTTGTATGCTTTTGGGTTATCATGCATGCCCCTGGTTAATTACTCCCCTAATTAACCAGGCTCGATCTCGTACTAACAAATTTATCATACATTTTGACGTCGCTGATGTTAATTTGTGCCTGGCTAGCTGTTTTACTAGCTGTGCACATTTAGCTATTTCCACTCTTGCTCTTCTTAATTACCACAAAAACAGATGGAGGGCAGGCTAGCTGCATTGGCAATTAGTTCCCGCTTCTTGCCCTTGCTGCGCCTTTGCCGACTTGCGCTCCTTGTTAGCGGTGAAGACCTTGGCCGCAAACTCGGTGAAGGCGGCCTCGTCCATCCCGATCCGCCGGTTCTTGTAGCAGCTGAAAATGTCCGGGTTACCATCGGGGCATGGGGCTGGTGGACTTCATGGTGGATTGGTGTTTGTCTGTGAGATCCCCCATTACTATGCCTAGCTAGCTTAGTTAGTGAGCTGAGTGCCCATGAGTGTGTGCAACGGGCATGCATTTATGGGGGCTGTGCTGGAAAAATCACAACATTGACCTCTCAGGACAGTGCTATCCTGTATGTATATTCTACTGAATGTGAAATTTGGTGTTGCCACAAGCCAAAGGGATTTAGTGATGTACTACGTGGTACTTCCTCTTTTAAATACTGCCAAATTGATTTTGGCACATACTGTAAAGATGGTCATAACCTGAATAACGATAGATGTAAATATCCAAAATCAGATCCTTACCTTCTTAATATTGGAAGGCCTCATGGGCACACCTCGTCAAGTTAAAAATCTTTCTATTTATTTTCTCTGAAAAATGAATTTATTGCCAGTTCATCGAAAAAAGAAATGGATTAGAGATTTCATATATTTTGGTTGACAAGTTAATAACTACACTACACTTCTGATAAACTATACTATATACTGTCACAAGAAACATCAAGTTAATTACTTTACCCGGCCATCCCTCTAGGCCCCTCGTGCCGAAGTTTTTCTCCGGCGAATCCCCTCGCCAGCGCCCCACCACCGTGCCCCACCCTAAACCCTAAGATAGATACTGGGGTAGCCTCTCCGGCGAGCCCCCCTCCTCCCCCGCGCTGCCGCTGGTTCTTCCTTCTCTCCGGCGAGCCCCCACCCCCACCCCCCTGAAAATAGACCGACCCAAAGTCGGATCAGTCGACTGAACTGTAGCTAAATCGGTGTAGCACCATGCAGTTGTATATATGATGTTTGAGTCAGTAAAATTAGGTACCTGATTACAGAAGGTCAGGTTGTCGGAATGCGCGACAGTCAGCACTCAGCATGCAGCTTGGCCCGGCCATGCGCGTGCACTCGTGGAACACCCGCTCCATGGCCGGTGGATGGATGAAATTCTTGATAGAACAATTTAGGCATGTAGTTAGGTTCAGGGATACGCAGGAGAGGATAGGTAACGTGGTGTGTTTGTGCATCCTTTGGGTGTGGCGACCAGCAGTTAAGCACCCGCCCATGGATCCACCACTAGAGAAGCACACCTGCGGGCTAAACCTGTCAGTGGAGCTTGTTTTGGTCCGTCATTGCAGCGTTATTTCGCAGTAGTGAATTGTCTCTTTGTACAATGTTAAAATCAAGTCACAGGGGTTTATAATGGTGCATCAGTACAGGTTCGCTAGTTCCATATACCACTTACAGAGAAAACAACATGTTAAAATCTTGTAATTTTTGAATCAAATAGGTCGGTAGAGAAGAAACCGCATGATGCGGATTCGTCGCCCATGGCCATAAAGGCACTACAATGCAGGAAAGGTAATACCAGCATGCAAATAATCAACATGATCTCCACGAGCTTTAATCGTAGATAGCTCATCACTGGCTTGTCGTGCTGTTGGCCTGTGTGATGGACGTGGCTCCAGACACTGAGCTGCGACACTAAGCATGCAATATATTCCTCTAGCAGTTTCAGCATTAGGGACCGTGAGCCTGGGGTCCAGCAAATCCTGTAGGCACACAACATTGATCTTGTTGGCCAACGAGAGGGATGAGAGAAAATCGCCTGGATGAGATCCCATAAATAGCTCCAAAACAAGCACTCCGAAGCTGTATACATCACATTTCTCCGTCACATTTTCTGTATATGCTAGCTCTGCAATTTATAGAAAAAAACAAGTAGTGTTGGTTATTAGATTACATCAAACTCGACATCTGCGTACATATTTATTGTCAAGACCACAAAATTAACTAGTAGTTAAGCTGTTATTTTTCTTTACCTGGGGCAAGATAGCCTTTCGTCCCAGCAAGCCTTGTGTGATTTCGGCCGTAAATATTGAGAACTTTAGCCGTACCGAAGTCAGATATGCATGCTCTAAATTCTAGATCAAGCAAAATGTTGTTGCTCGTTATATCTCGATGGACTATTGGTGATGAGCAATCATGATGCATGTATGCCAATGCATGAACCACATCCAACATAATATGTATACGCCTTCTCCAGTCCAATTCAATTGCCCTTTTATCGTCCTTCAGTGTTTTTGCCAGGTCTCCTCCCTCCATGTATTCATAGATAAGGAACCTACCTTGGCTAGACGAACAATACCCAAACAATTTTATGATGTTTCGATGACGAATCTTCATCAGTGACTCGATTTCACGATTGAATACCGTCTCATTCAAGCAACACTCATCTTCTATCATATGTATCTTCTTCACTGCAAATATTTCACGTGTTGCAAGTTTAGCTTTGTAGACAGATCCATATCCCCCAATTCCTATGCAGTGCATCTCACTAAAATTGTTGGTTGCTTCAATGATTTGCTTGAAAACATTTGCCCCATCAACACTCCAAATAGAGAAGGTAATTGCTTGTGTTACTTTATCAGTGTTCGTTTCCTTGGGTTTCTTCCTTTCATGACAGAACATCAATAGCACCGCAACAACAACAAGAGATATAAGGGCAGGAACGGTGGCTAATACAAGTATTTTGTATCCCTCCCTATCCCCTCTGCTCTGAATTGCACTACTACAAGGGGGCAATCCTTTCACCACATCACATAACATCTTATTATGCATGAACTGCTGGATTGAAGCTCCTTGGAAGACCTTACTATCCGGTACCGGCCCCTCCAATTCATTGTAAGATAGATCAATGGTTGTCAAGCTTCTCATATTTTGAAATGATGACGGGATGGAGCCATTAAGTTCATTGTGTGACAGATTAAGAGTATCTAGCATGACCAAACCACTAAGTTGGCTTGGTATTGCTCCAGTAAATGAATTTTCACTTAAATCCAACAGGTCATGTAGGTTGCGCAATAACCCTAGCTCGGCGGGGATGTTTCCTTTGAAGTTATTGTTATTCAACTTCAAAAGGCGAAGCCTCAAACAATTCTTGATTGAGTCTTGCGCCAAACCATTGAGGTTATTTGATGACAAATCCAGTAATTCCAGACTCGACATTGCTCCAATTTCCCGTGGAATGCTACCATGGAACAAATTTTCCGCGAGGCTCAGGTTGAACAATTCTCTTAGATTGCCTAGGGCACTTGGAATCTCTCCTTCAAGCTTGTTTGACGAAAGATCAAGTATCCCTAGTTGAGATAGTTGCCCCAAACTTGTCGGTATTTCCCCGATAAGGTTGTTGTTTGAGATTCTTAGCATTGTAAGATTATGACATCCTCCCCAGTGATAAGATAATTGACCAAACAATTTATTTGAGCTCATATCCATGTAGACCAGATTTGGATAAACTCCCATCTCAGAAATATCTTCTTCTATTTGATTACTTTCAAGGCGAACTCTAACTAGGCTTTTGCAGTTCAGTAAACTTAATGGTAGAGGTCCCTTGAGATTGTTGCCAAATGCGGTTAGTCTCTTGAGCATGCCTCCAGCACACAACTCAGGTGGCAATGGACCAGAGAGATTGTTACCATCAAGTTGTAGATATTTGAGATCCATTAAGGTGCCAATTTCCTCTGGAACATGTCCGCAGAACTGATTATCGTCGAGGTACAAGGTAGTGAGCCTGGTCAAATTTCCAAAGGTATTGGGGATGGGGCCCATGAGTTTGTTTCCACTAAAATCCAATTTTTCTAGACTCGCGAGGGAACCTAGTTCTCGAGGAACATGTCCGGAGAGTTGGTTATCCCATAGGTACAATCCAATGAGGTTAATCAAACTCCCAAGCGTATCGGGGATGGAACCCATGAGTTTGTTGCTGCTAAGAGCTAATTCTTGTAATCTCACTAGGTAACCTAGTTCTCGAGGAAGTAATCCGGATAACTGGTTACCATCAAGGTACAAGATAGTGAGTTTAGTGCAACTTCCTAGATTTATTGGAACGGGCCCTGTGAGGTTGTTGCTGGAAAAATCTAACATGGTCATCTCCTTTAGGTAGCCTACTTCATTGGGTATGGGACCGGACAGGTGGTTGTTTGACAAGCTCAGACCCACTAGACTCTCTAGTCTTCCTATTCGCCTCGGTATTTCACCAGAGATGTTATTGCCCTGAAGCATCAGGTGCCGCAGGTTTGGCAGGGATGATGCTAAAGCGGGTGGAAAGAGACCCCTTATCTGATTGTAGGGTAGTCGGATACTTGTGAGAGTATGCAACGCCGTGAAGTTGAGGTCCTCCAGCCTCGCTCTCAGCCGCAACCCACGGAGAGAGATCTCGGTGATCACCACCTCTTGCCGCCTCGCTCGATGCTCGCCGCACTTGATGCCGTACCAGCCGCATGGCCGTGTTGTGGTGTTTCCCCAGGACCTCAGCTGGGCTGGGGGGCTCTGTATGGTGGCTTTCCAAATGAGGAGGGCTCCTGCCTGTTCTTCCAGGAGGGATGGGGGTGGCACTGCCATGGCCTGGGGAAACATGGCTAGTAGGAGAGCAAGCGATATGAGCTTTAGGTGAGAGGTCGTCGCCATGGCGAGTCGCATGGCAGCTGGGGTAGGTTATTTGTTTTGTGCCGGTGGAACTCGATGAAGAGCCTCTTCTTATAGATGATCTGCATTGGAGGCCTGCCTGAGGCGAGAGACAGCTCCGCGTACGGCCGGGAGACTAGCACTTTCATGGAGTCGTCGGAGGAAGAAAACGAAGACGACGAGGTCCATGCTGCATGGAATGGTATAAGCGGACTGGTGTATGCCGTGAAGGGCTGGGCTCTCGCGACGTCCATGCATATATACGTGAGAAATTCTATTCTGGACCCAAATGTATCATAAACAAAATGTGTCCACGTAAAAATATATAGCTTCTGGAAATCATACGGGAAGTTGCCATTTTGGACTGGTAAACCTCGATTGGAACAGGTCGTGCGGCGAGGTCCGCTGAATACTCGCCCGGGCTGATGGGCCTGTCGCGCTTTGATTTCCTGCTGATGAAAATTACTCCACTGCACTGCCGGACTAGTAGATGTTGTACTAGACTCGAGGCTAGACTTCAATAGCGCGTGCCGGAATTGGTGGAATCATTCGTATTATTGCTTGAGCCTCGTGGGCGTATATGTAATGAGTACATGATCAACTTGAAATGTAAGACAAGTCAGAATATATCCTAGTCTATCTTATACTCCCTCCGTCCGGAATTATTTGCCGGAGAAATGGATGTCCATTTCTCCGACAAATAATTACGGACGGAGGGAATATTTGCTAACTAAACATGTTACTCAACATCCCCGCGGTCACAATGGTAGCGACACAGACGGTGAGACTCAAAAAACCCCCGAAGATAAGCCGACGGACATCCCCTTCACAGTTATAACAGTCGATGCATCGTGAAAGTCGTGGTTGGAGTGAAAACCGACGAGTTTGCTCAAACAAGGCGGTAGCCCTTTGTGCGGATGTCGATGTAGCCGAGAGCGTAGGCCGTAGGGTGGTGTAGTCATGGTCGAGGTAGCCGCATGAGGGACGCCGTGGTCGATGTCGAGGTAGTCGCCATGGACCGGGAAGAAGAGTGGTGGCGGCGGCAAGGTTAGGAGCGCGGTGGAGGTGCTCGATGTAGGCGAGGAAGAACCCGATAACATGACGAAGACCAGCGCGGACGATGGTGTTCCCGCGCCTAGGAAGGCGGCATGGTGCATACCACATAAAAGTCAACGTGGGCAAAGTGGACCGCATGCCGCGGCGCTACGACCCGAAGGGGCAATGCAGCGGCAGCGCGCGGGTCGACGCGACGGTGGGGAAGACCTTAGGGCGGCGGTAAGGACCGCGTGCCACACTCGGGCCGATGGAGCGATGAAGTAGCGGCACAAGGGTCGGTGCAACCACGGCCTATAGCGGACGGTCTCAGGGCGTCGGTGGACCGCGGGCCGCAGCACTACGGTCTGAAGGGGTGACGTAGCGACAACTTGCGGGTCGTTGCAGCTGCGGAGAGAACCACGGAGTGGCGAGAAGGGTCGCGTGCCACGCTCGCTACGACCCGATGGGGCGACACAACGGCAAGCGCGAGGGTTGGTGCAGCCACGAAGACGGCCTGAAGGGGATGGCGTCAGGGCGGCGGCACTACGTCCTAAAGTGTGACACAACAATAGTGCGGGTCGATGCAGCCACCACATGGAGTACCACGGGGCGGCGACACTACGACCCGACAGGACGACACAGCGGCAACCCTTGCTCGATCGATGGAGGAACGCGCGTACTCGAAGATGATCTTCTCAAAAGCTTGCGAAGTTGTGCACAAACAGTTGATCACACCAGGCGCGGATTCTCTACCTTGCCATGGCAAAGGCTGCCTCTACCTTACCCTCACGGATGCCCTTCCTTTCTGATCCCACAGCTGATGAGCGAGCTGCCTCTCTCTGTTCATATCAATCAGCCCAAATCGAAAAGAAGCCAGCCCGTAAAGGCCCAATTAGAGGACCTGGAGGAGGGGAAGCGAGAGGATTTGGCGGGTGAGCAGCCGCCAGATGCGATTTTTCGCGCGGAGTCCAGCGTGGGTTCTCATCTCAGTTAGCGATTGGGGCGATCGTCGGGGTGCCTGGGCGCCTCGCCGGCTGGGTTGTCCTAGTTGAGCGTCGGAGCAGATCAAAGCTGCTCGACTTCACTCTGCTTTAGGTTCGTGTCCTTCTTCGATTTCAAGAAACAAAAACTGCCTAGTTTTTTAGGTTTGTGTCCGAGTCGCCGAGAGCAGGAGCGCAAGTTGCCTGGCATTGCTATTTGTCTGAAATGTTCAGTCTTTGACTGCCTAGTATGATGGATTTATTTGTTCAGTTATGCTAAAGAAATCTACACCAATATTGATACCACAGTAGAAGTCACTAAATAAAATGTACATTTTATCCAGAAAACTTAAACATTGTTAGTCATATATTTTTGGGCATTTTCTGGATCAAAGTGTGTAAAACATTATCTTAGCAAAAACCTTTTAGAGCGGTGAAAACTGTTTAAAATTCAGAAAAGCCCCAAAAGACGCATTTTGCTCAAAGCCGATTAGACCGTTCATAGCATTATATGATTATTTTTTACATCTAATATTGTTTTACTGAATGTAGAGCAATCAATCTACAGAACATAGAGAAAATGCACTCAGAGTCGAACAAACAACCTAATTTACATTCTGCTCTAAGAGCAGGCCTTGGCCCACGAGGCAACCTGGGCTGCTCAGCCGGCGAGCGGGGCAAAGCCTAGCTAGCCCATTCTTCCCTCTGCCCCCGATGCTCCCGGCACCCGTGGCGTGCGCGGCGACGGCGGCTAGCCGGAAACCATGGCGGCACGGCTGGCCTGTTCGCCGGTGCGCGCGTGCCTCCATATCTCAATGCGCGTGGCCCCGCGAACTCGCCCGACCGCGTCGCGACCATGGTCCCGTGCCGCTTCGTACAGAGGATCGACGGCGCCGTGCCCGGCGAGCCAGAGGACACGGACGAGGGAGAGGTGGCGCGCACGAAAAGGAGGCCATGCGACGCCTTCATGTAAGTCCCCCCAACCCTCTTGGTCTGAATCTTCAGTTTGGGAAATGTTGTAGGGTTTCAGAGATTAGGGATTCGTAAAATGGGGCCAAATTTCATTATTCAGTGCGAGCACCATTTGAAAGAAATTACCTGCATTATGTCATGATTCATGAACCGAGCCATGGAAACTTTGATTAGGACTTTACATTGATCGTCAACGAAACACGGCTTTTGGGATAAACAAGGCGACTCGCACTAGCCGGAAGGTGATTGTAAAGAACTTACGGTGATCGACATCTTAATACTGAATCAACCAACCGAAAGCAATCAGGCACATCTATTAGTAGTTAGATAAAATACATTAGGCCTAATAGGGTTCTAGCCGAGATTGACACTAATGTTAGCTTGTACTTTCGGATTAAAGTAGTTGCATCATTCATGGTCCAGAATAGAACATCTAAAAGATACACCTGCAGACACCGTTTATATGTTATTCCTGTCGGTGGATGGATGAAATTCTTGATACATCTAAAAGACTCAGTGATTCAGCCCAGATGTGGACCATGGATGGATGAATATGCCAAACATATGAAGGATTTAGAGAGTGAAACTCATCACAATTGCCTCAGCTTTGTATGCATTTGGGTTATCATGCATGCCCCTGGTTAATTACTCCTTCAATTAACCAGACTTGATCTCTTACTAAAAAGTTCATCATACGTCTCGACGCTGCTAATGTTAATTTGTGCCTGGCTAGCTGTTTTAGCAGATGTGAACATATAGTTATTCCCACTCTTCCTGTTCTTAATTACCGCAAAAACAGAGGGAGGGTGGGCTAGCTGCATTTGCAATTAGCTCCCGGTTCTTGCCCTCGCCGCGCCTTTGCCGACTTGCGCTCCTTGTTAGCGGTGAAGACCCTGGATGCGAACTCAGAGAAGGCGGCCTCGTCCATCCCGATCCGCCGGTTCTTGTAGCAGCTGAAAATGTCTAGGGTACCATCAGGGCAAGGGTCGCCAGCGGGGTCCCACCATGAGCCTCGTGCCGCATCCCCGCGCGGCTCGCCATCCACCGGAACACGAACTGTCCGCCCGCCGCTCGCTGCCTCCACCCCATAGGGTTCCGAAGATTGGGGATTAGCTGGGATTCATAGAAAATGGGGGATTCACATTCTGTTCAGTCCGAGGCCCAATTAAAACAAATTACTAACATTAGGGCATTAGCAGAGAAGGTTACGGTTTCGGTCGGTACATTGATCTTCAACAAGAACAAACAAGGGATAAACAACACGATTTGCACTAACCGAATGGTAGCTATAAAGAAATAGTTATCGTGATCGACATCTTAACCCGTCGGTGGATGGATGGACATCTTCATGTAGCAATTCAGGCATGTACGTAGCTTCAGTGATTCAACCCGTATATGGGCCATGGATGGATGAATATGCCATACATCTGAAGGATTTACATAACGAAGCTCATCACAATTGCTTGAGCTTCTTATGTGTTCGGAGTATCATCCATGTGCCTGGTTAATTTCTCCTTTAATTAACCTAACAAATTCATCATACGTTTTGACGTCGCTGATGTTAATTTGTGGCTGGCTGGCTGTTTTACTAGCTGTGCACATTTTGTTATTTCCACTCTTCCTGTCCTTAATTAGCACAACAACAGAGGGAGAGCAGGCTAGTTGTATTTGCAATTAGTTCCCGCTTCTTGCCCTCGTCGCGCCTTCACCGACTTGCGCTCCTTGTTAGCGGTGAAGACCTTGGCTGCAAACTCGGTGAAGGCGGCCTCGTCCATCCCGATCCGCCGGTTCTTGTAGCAGCTGAAAATGTCCGGGTTACCATCGGGGCATGGGTCACCGGCAGGGTCCCACCACGAGCCCTCGTGCCGCATCCCCGCGCGGCTCGCCATCCACCGGTACACGAACTGCCCGCCCGCCGCCCGCTGCCTCCACCCCATCGGGTAGAACTCCATGACGCTGCTGTTCCGGTCCATGAACAGCTGGTTCGTCACCTGTGCCCCGTGCGCCGAGATGAACACGTCTGTCCTGCTCAGCAACCTCACCTTCTCGCCGTACCAAATTAACAAGAGATCACAAAAACCATGCGGTTGTTTATGTGATGTTTTGAGCCAGTAAAATTAGTTACCTGATCGCAGAAGGTCAGGTTGTCGGAACGCGCGACGGTCAGCATGCAGCTTGGCCCGGCCACGCGCGTGCACTCCTTACGGAACACCCGCTCGACGCCCGCCTCGTCCTTGAAGGACCGGCCGCCCGTGCGGAAGAGAATGGTGACGCGTAGGTTTGTAGCTTCGTTGCCGGCTCCGGGCGCATCGGCGACGCCGCACTTTGCCCTGGCCTTGCACCGGATGAAGTCGAACGCCTCTAGGAGCCTCTCCGTGCTCATACCGGCCAAGTTTCTCCTGGACACCACGGCCTCCTCGAAGCACACCGGGGCGGGGCCAAACTCCTCCACGGCCACCGGCGCGCCGGTAGCCGCCTCGACTAGCGACATCAGCCAACCGCTCATCCCGGACCTAACCTCGCCATGATGGAAGAGGGCCCACCTCGCCGGGGCGGGACGGCACCCGCGCCTCGCGTGCCATGACACCAGTGGGACCAGCGCTGTGAGCCCGTGCCACATATTCGAGTGGTCGTAGAAGGTCTCGGACAAGAGAGCAAGGCCGGGCCGGAGCTCCGCCGAGACAATGACAGATTTGCTTTTATTACTTTGCATTAAAACAGTTGGCTGATGGCAAGGCAACTTAGAGCTTGGTATGCCAAAGCTACGGTTTCTTTCAACTAAGCATATATGAGTAGGAAAAAATCTTGTTCCAGCACACACATAAGAAGGTGAAATTCATTTGATTTTAGAATTCGGTTTACTTCCATGACCGGTATCCAAAATATTGAACATACAGCCTTTCTTTATTTCTCGGACTATGCATGTGACAAAATTTGATAGGGCTAAGCAAGTCATAGTGTAATGACATGAGGAGCTAGCGCAGAGATAGATACATGATGTGCATGTAATGTAGTGATTCAGAGACTCGACATCACAAAGATTCAAACGGCCTTTTATTTTATCTTTCCCTCTCCTATCCCTCAGTGGCTACGGCAGGCAAACTCTCCCCTTGAGGCTTGGCCGGCGAGGCCGTGGACTCGACGACGGCCAAGGGTCGGACGTGGAAGCCGATAGCGTGGAGGTAGTCTCCAGCGCGGCAAAACATGCCGACGAGGCTGCCGCCGTCGAGCACTGGCAGGCTGTGGTGCGCGCCGTCCCCTCGGCCGAAGGGGCCGTAGGTGGCCCCCCGGTTGGTCACAAACTTGAGCGAGGTGATGCAGTCCTCGATCTCCTTGAACCGGAACGGGCCCACCGACCAGGCGACCAATTTTGGAATAAGAGAGAGATGGATAGATAGATAAACAATTGGATTTGAAATTGAATTTGAATTTGAAAGAAAGGAGCTCACAGTGTCTTCCTCTACACCTCCGGCGCCGCCCCAGGGCCCGGCGGTGTGCAGCTGCCCGCCCTCGTCGGTGTAGGTGAAGGCGACGGAGTCGATGACCTTGCCCCAGCGGACGACGATGCTCTCCAGCCGGTGCGGCGCCGCAGCGGTGACGTCGATGTCGTGGGCGGCCCCGGCGTCGCTTCCCCACGCCCCCAGCTTCACCACCGGGCTCGGGCTCTGCCCCTGCCCCTGCACGCACACACAAACGATGAGTCCTGAGAAGATGGCACAGCCTGCGAGAGTAGCTAGGACTAGCACAGACCATTTCGTTAACTCTGGCCCGGCCGCAAAGCACCAATTTACAAAGGAAAGTTGAGATCATCAGGCAGGCACTTGAATGGATTTTAGATATGCAGCAAAACACAAGAGAGGAGAGTAGTTGGTTTGGGGGGATGCGCAGCCTCCACGTCTGCTCCATTGGCCAGGTGGAATCATTCAGGTCAGTTAATCGGAGTATTGACTAATTTTCAGGTCAGTTAATCAGGATGGGTGGACCCAGGAACAGGCACCCAAAATTACGGCAAGAGCTCCGAATGAGGTTGATTATTCAGTTACTGTTGTCTTTTATGTTGTTTCTGCATCAGAGGGCACTGTTTAAAATTGCATCTGTTCAGGGTTCTGATCGATTGCAGTGTGAAGTTATCTACAACTCACTACTGGGATCCACGTGCGCCGAGTGCCAGAAACGCTCGGGAAAGGGCCAAAAACCAAGGTCACTCGGTGTACACCTCTCGGGCAAACAGAAATTTACCGAGAGCCAAACAATGTCTCTCGACAAAATAAAGTGACTTCATGGCCGTTGGTTCCATCAGGTCTTTGCCGAGTGCCCCTCTCGGCATAAATGCCGCAGCCAAGTTCCAGCAGCTCCCAACGAAAGACCACTTTGCCGAGTGCCGCTCTCGGTAAAGATCCGTTCCCCGTTCTGTTTCTGCCACTTTGCCAAGTGCCGCTTTCCCAGCGATTGTTGTTGATATATTATTTTTTCATGGTGTGTGAAACAAGAACCGAGACAGTGACAGGTCTTTCTTTCTTTTATTATTTTGCACTAAAACACTTGGTGGTGGCCGGGCAACTTGACTGATCTGTCACCGTACGTGCAAAATAAGAATTCAGTTGATGCCGACGAACTGGAGACAATTGTCTAGGATTATTATACATATCCAGAGCCTGTGGTTCCGTAGGTGTTAAAATTAAGTTGGCTATGCAGCCGGACCCAGCTACGGCTACCAGGAAGATTCAGCTTGATCCGACTGATCCCACCAAGAGAAGACGGCGGTCATAAGGGGACACACATCAGAAGGTGAAATTCACATCCGCAAAAAAAAAGTGAACATTTGATATTAAAATTCAAAAATATCAAACATGTGGAACTTGTTGAAAAGAATAAAACCAAAATCGTCCGAACCTTGGATGATGATAGGAGACTTCAATGAAACACTATGGCAAAAGATCGGAAAGGTATATGAGCAACTTCAGAGAAGTACTGTCATGGTGTAAACCCTAAACCCTAATCCCACCAAGAGAAGACGACGGTCATCAGAAGGTGAAATTCACATCCGCAAAAAAAAGGAAAAAAAGGTGAACATTTGATATAAGAATTCAAAAATATCAAACATACATACTTTTTTTTCCTCAAACTTGATATGTGACAAAATCGACAGGGTTAAGCAAATAATAGTGTAATGACATGAGGAGCTAGCGCAGAGATTGATACATGATGCATGTAACGCAATTCATAGACTCAACATCGCAAATGTTCAAACGGCCTTTTATTTTATTTTTCCTCTCCTGCCCCTTGGCGGTTAGGGCAAACTCTCCCCCTCAGGCTTGGCCGGCGAGTCTGTGGATTCGGTGACGGCCAAGGGTCGGACATAGAAGCCGATGGCGTGGAGGTAGTCTTCGGCGCGGCAGAACATGCCGACGACACTACCGGCGTCCAGCACGGGCAGGCTGTGGTGCGCGCCGTCGCCGTTGCCGAAGGGGCCGTGGGTGGTCCCCAGGTTGGTCACGAACTTGAGCGAGGTGACGCACGCCTCGATCTCCTTGAGCTTGAACGGGCCCACGGTCCAGCCGACCTCCGTCACGTACTCCGAGGGCCCCAGGGTGATCTGTGCGTACAAGCATATATATCAAGGATTTTCCGGGGAGTTTTGGAAAGAGGTACATAAAAAATTGAATTTTGAATCTGAATTTGAATTTGAAAGAAAAGGCCCACCAGGTCTTCCGACACGCCTCCGGCACCGCCCCAGGGCCCGGCGGCGTGCAGCTGCCCGTCCTTGTCGGTGTAGGTGAAGGCGAGGGAGTCGATGACCTTGCCCCAGCGGAGGGCGATGCTATGCAGCCGGTGCGGCGGCGCCGCCACGACGTCGATGTCGTGGGCGGCGCCGCCGTCGCTGCCCCACGCCCCCAGCTTCACCACCGGGCTCTGCCCCTGCACCTGCACAAAACGAACACCTGCCATGAGTCCTCGGATGTGAAGAAGATAGCACGGCATGCCGCCGGATCCCGAAGAAGATACCATTTCGTTATCAAACTGTCGCGCGGCCGCTTAACGAATGAAGCGCCGATAGAAAGGAAAGTTGAGCTGATCACTGATCAGGCAGGAAAGTTGAATGGATTTTATATATGCAGCAAAACACACGAGAGGGGAGTAGTTGGTTTGCGTGGGTGCGCGGCCTCCACGTCTCCTCCGACTCGTGCATGCATGTGTATCATACTCGATCGTGCCTACTTTGATTTATGAGAATTTAATTTGTTTGTTGGACATAGAATTTAGTGCTGACTCTGACATTAACGCTCAATGATATAAAGAGGATTGAGTATCATATTAAATGAAAACTATTATGTGTCAATGCATGACAATTATACCCAGCCTGACCCGACCCGGCCCGAAATTCCTGAGCGTGCCATCAGGCTGGGCTCAGGCCAGGAAATTGAGCCCGACGGGTATATTGACCGGGCTCGGGCTTGTGGAAAACAAGATTTCAGCCATAGTTGGGCCAAGCCGTGTTGGGCTTTTTCTTTCCGGCTGGGCTCAGTCCCAATTTAGTAGGCCCGGCGGTCAGGCCAGGCCAGGCTCGGGCCTGGGTTTTCAGCACCGGGCTTCTTTTGGCCCGGCCGGAAGCCCGGCCCGAGATATGCCCAGGTATAATGACAATAAATGAACTATCATATGATACAAACATACGATAGTATATGATACTCCCCACTACGACCAATCTAACTAACTAGTACTCCCTCACTTTCCATTCAGAGAGCTCTGAAATCCCATCAATCAAGGTAGATTGTGTGTGGATGACACGAGTTTTGTGCGTACAAAAATGTCCAATGAAATATTTCCCACACATTCGATTCCCGAAGAAGTGTAGCACCCTCCATCTCATTGAACTTCAATTGTGCTTGTAGAATAAGATGCATACATGACCACAGATTCCCTCTCTCTTGTGTTGCATCGGAAGAAAAAAATATGACGCAGCGGTAGATATCAAGAAAAGTCTGAAACATATGTCAGAAAGAGATAAGGACTTTTAAAATATCATTTCATAAACTATGTCCGAATCATGTCATGATGAGATAAGGGACTTCTAAAAGGTCATTTCAAACATTGAAAATGTGATGGTCTCATCACGACTTGATTTCCTAAGGCGCCACAAACAAATATATTTTAGCTGGGCAAACTGCATTGATGAACCCTGCCTGAACTAGACTAGAGAATGATGTGTCTTGCCCTGACCTAGCGTTGTGGTGTTTTCCATGAGCAATAAAACTATGATACAAGAATAAACATAGATGTGTATGAAGGCAAACTAACCCATATGAAGTTGTGTCAACTTTTTAGGCCTTAGTGCGCTGTACAAAACACATAAAGCTTTTTTCTTACCCGAAACGTGATCGACTAAATAAAATAATAACATGACATGTACAGACTCCTAAAGAAAACTCTATGTAAGCGACGATTCGTTTTGTTCTTTATTTACGGATCTGTTTGAATTTTTGTGAACATTTTCTAAAATTTTATGGACATTTTTTTCAAATTCCCGAATATGTTCTGAATCACAATCATTTGTAAAATAGTGAAAAAATTATTTCATGAACATTTTCTTAGAAATCGTGTAGTTTGTATAATATGCGAACATTTTTTAAAATCACGAACATTTTATGATTTCTCTTTTTTTATAACTCGCAACTTTTGAAATTTTGAAAATCCTGAACTAATTTTAAGAAAGAAAAACAAAAACATGAATGAGAAAATAAAAAGAAAACAACGAAATGAAAACAACAGGGACATCACTACTCGGACATGGGCCGTCTCATGAAGATGTGCAGGGAGGTGGAAGGGCGCTTGCTAAAGAGAGAAAACCGCAGAAAAAAGGAAGAACCCGGGTCTCCAGCATGGGAGACTACGGTTTTAGCCATTGTGATGAATGTGCGCCCTTGTGACATATGAGAGTATCATAACCTAGCATCGCGGTGTTTTCCATGAGCAGTAAAACCGTGGTACCAGAATAGACATAGCTATGTATGGAGGCAAACCAATCCATATGAAGTTGTGTCAATATTTTGGGGCTCAGTGCGTTGTAGACACATAACGCTTTTTTTTTCCCAACACGTGATGGACTAAATAAAATAATAAAACGACCTCCATAAATTCTTTTAAAAACCTCTATGTAAGCGATGGTTCGTTTTGTTCATTATTTGTGAATCTATTTCAAAGGGTTTGTTTGATTTTTGTGAATAATTTCTAAAATTTCATGGACATTTTTTTCCAAATTCCTGAATATTTTTTAGAAATTTTGAATTTTGTGTAATATGCGAACATTTTTTAAAAATCACAAACATTTTATGATTTCTCAGTTTTTTCCAAAACTCACCACCTTTTGAAATTTTAAAAATTCTGAACTAATTTTAAGAAATAAAAACAATACAGAAATGAGAAAACAAAAGGCAAGAAATGAAATGAAAACGACGAGGGGTGTCACTACTCGCACGTGGGCCGGCTCACGAACATGTGCGGGGAGGTGGAAGGGCGCTTGCTAAAGAGAGAAAAGCACAGAAAAAGGAAGAACCCGGGTCTCCAGCATGTGTGGCTGTGGTTTTAGCCATTGTGATGCATGTGCGCCCTTGTGACATATGAGAGTATCATGATATAAGAAAGGAATCCGATGGCAGCTTGGAAAGGAAAAAGAATCATTTTCCTCACTTATGGGTGGCACAGTGGGTAATTTATAGCAATTTTAAAGGTAATTTTAGAACGGTGGGCAGAAACACTAATGACTATTATTATTAGGTATAGGGATAGATGTGTCGTGGGACTCTGCTAATATCAAATAGGCCGGCTTGGGTGTGGCGGCGCTGGATCATGAGGGACAGTGCTCCGGGCCCCTTTTGGGAGATTTCGATCCAAAGATGGCGGAAGCCTTGGCGCTTCGCCGTGCGGTCATTCTGGCTAGAGATGAACATTTCGCGCATGTGACTTTTGCCTCTGACTATCTCTCTTTGGTGCAACGTATCAATTCTAATATTCAGAACCATTCTAATCCCTAGCTTTCACATCTTCGGCCTTCAAGCATGTTCGTCGGCAATGTAATTTAGTGGCCCGTGTTTTGGCCAACTCTTGTAAGAATTCTAGTTTGTTTTCTGTTTCACTCTGCTCCGGATTGTATAGAAAGACCTTGAAATGCCAACGTTTCTTCCAAAAAAACGGTGGAACCTAAATTGGAAACCACGCTACGTAGCTACTCCCGGGCAGTACCTTTGATGTGATACCCAAAAAAACCTTTCAAAATACTCCCTCCGTCCAAAAATACTGGATAAAAAGATGTATCTAGAACTAAAATACATCCCCTTTTATCCATTTTTGATGACAAGTATTTCCGGACAGAGAGAGTATTTGTCTGGTATTTTCATTTATGTATGTATTTCCTTTGATGTAAGCACACTCATTTGGAACCATGCATAATTTGGCCAAAGGTAACAAACAAGGTAAGCAACTCCAACAAAATTCACCGGAAAAAACCATGCATTGCATACTTTGAAAAGGACCAAACCGCATCATCCAAGACGCCTCTCTCGTTAACCACCACCATACCACACCAACCACAGGTAGCAAAACAACTTGCGCTACAGACCATCACCATCTCAAGTCTCAGATTCTGTCGAAGCAGGCAGCTAACAAGGCAAAGGCAAGGCTGTTCGGCGACGTCGGAAACTTATTATCATCATCATCATCATACCACACCAACCACAGGCAGGTCCATGTGCAGTAAGGAAGTAAAAACCAGGGCGGGACGGAGACCGGCCGATCAGTCGACGACCTCCTCCGTCTTCTTGGGCTTGGACAGGAGGTACCAGCCCAGGGCGCTCAGGCCGGCGAGGGTGCCAGCCAGCACGGCGTAGTTCCTGTTCTTGTCGGTCGACGTGCCTGCTGCGGATGCCGACGCGGTCGAACTCACATCGGCTGCTGCGGCGCTTGGGGTGGACGGAGCTTGCTCTCCTGCGCTGGGACCCTGCAGGAACTCACAGCAGCTCTTGTCAGTTCCATGAACACACAGAGGATATATATTAGTACTGCATCTCAACTTAAGAAGCTACAACTTAGATATCCATTGCACATATATAACTCTGTCAATATGCTGAAGACAACATCAAAAGAAACATATCTTGTCAATTTCACGACTAACACAGAACATACATAGTAGTGTTTCTCAACTTAGGAAGCTGAAACATACACATCCATTCAAGATATATAATCTAGGGCAGAAGGATGCTAATTTGCTGCACACAGCATCACAAGAACTTACACATAACTAGTGTATCTCAACTTAGAAAGCTAAACCATATGTATCCACTGAACATATATAACTTTACATCTCAAGAACACATACAAACGGGTAATGCATTTCAAGAACCACAAGACTTTACATCTCTAGTAAGATCCATGAACCACACAGAACACATGCAAACGGGTAATGCATTTCAACTTAGCAAGCTAAAACATACATATCCATTACGCATATATAATTTTGTAGAAAAGGATGCTAATTTGCTGTACATGGCAACATGAGCAGACAAGAATAATGGAAGTAAAACATCAACAACCACTGCCCAGTTGAGAGATTCAAGCACTTGTGTGTTCACATACCTTGCGTGCGAGCTTCTCCCGCTTCTCTTGTTCCATTTTCTGCATAAACAGACCAGAAATAGGTCATCAGACATGTTATTAAGTTTTAACAAAGCATCAGCACATACACAGAAGACCACTTATGCCAATACTATATCTTTATATTAACAAAGCATCAGCACATATACAGAAGACCATGTATGCCAACAGTATGGCTTATTTCAGATTCAGAGTTACTGAGTTAGAAACAGGAAAAACTGGTGCTTCTGGATGTCCTGGCTAATTTCAAGTGTTCAAATAGTTGAACTTGTACTATGGATGAGCCTAGTGCTTCATTCGTCAAGTGAACAGAGATAACAGGGCATAACACCATACATAAAGTGATATATACACATGTATGAGCATACAACCGGTTTGCCACTGAGATAAAACATTTTATTGTTGAAGACTCCAACTGAAAGCAGCTAACAAGGTAACAGATCCAATTCAATGCTTATGATTATGAATGTAAGACGAGCATTATCTGAAGCAATGGGTGCATCAAAGCAACGGTTAATTAATGTGCTGCAGAAAGAAGTATCAATTACGTCTACCCGTACAACTGTTATCAAGGATTCCTAGCTGAATTTTACTTCTGATAAGTCTAGTGCTTCATTTGTCAACTAAACACAGAATATACAATGTCATGTATATATAACTATATAATATGAACATGGTACTAAAATGTCACTGCTGAGTATAAACAATTTATGGTTGACGACTTCAACTGAAAACTACTAATAAGGTAACAGTCCCAGTTTAATGATTACAGATGGCAAGACAAGCATTATTTTAATGCAATGAGGTGTTGTATGAAGAACAGGGTTCCTATTGGTGTTCTGCAGAAATAATGAAATAACAATGATTCTCAGGTGACTAAACAGAAACACACAAAACAAGCAACTAGCATAGTGGTAGAATTTTTCGACTCGCCGCGAACCTAAGCTATAACATAATCATATAATTACGCATTCACATGATGAACAATAAAAACAATAAACATAACTGATGAGTTCACAAGAGCCACAGCAAAAATTATAGCCCAACTGGACCACAAAACGGAAGAAAGAGGTTCAGGGAACAGGTCACGCAGTGGCGAGAATAAAACATTCTACACATAACAGAAGGTTCATGTAACCTCGAAAACACAGCACCACACATATCACAGTGCCTACTGATAGTATTTGCAATTCCTATCTGTATATCCAAATATCAATCCCCAATTCCAGGCAAACTAAAACCCATATCACAGCAACCATCTAACAAAGCTCCAATAGTAAAAAAAGCATGAGGAACAAATAAAATCAGTTCAGAAGCAGGTTTGCAAAGATCCCCAAATCACCCACTTCGCCATCAGAACAGCTACTGTGTCAATGGGCATAACTGAGCAACCAGCCTACATCAGAAGGTTCACATATAATCACAGAAGGCCAACACTGACACATTGTTGCCAGTGCCTACTGATAGTATTTGCAATCTTATCTGTATATCCAAATATCAACCCTCAATTCCAAGCAAACTAAAGCCCCATATCACAGGAGACGAACCATCCAACCAAAGCTCCAATAGCAAAAAATAAAAAAATAAAAAAATAGAAGCATGATGAGCAAATATAATCAATTGAGAGGCAGATTTGCAGAGATCCGCAATTCCCCCACTACACCACCAGAACAGCTATCATGTCCATGGGCATAACTAAGCAACTAACCCGCACTTATAAGATCCACATAATAATCACAAAAGGGCTAATATTGACAGGTTGTTGCCATGGCATACTAGTACGATTTGCACTTGCCCAAATCAATCCCCACTAGCAAACCACCTGAAACTTGACACAGCAGAGCAACCATCCAATTCGATGAGCACATAAAAGTAATTTTCAGTGGCCAAAGATCCCCCAAAGGCCAAATCCACAGGAACAGAAGAGCTACACTGCATCAACAGACGCAACCGAGCAACCAACCATGAATACGAGACATAACCGAGAACGTCCGGTCACTCGACCTGGGAGCGCCTCAAATCACCGTCCCCAACCCGCGCAGGGCTCAACGCCACCAACAAAACAGCCGGCAGGTGCTCTTCTGTTCGCCAACCAACGCGGGGTGCATAAATCGCCAGCCAACTACGCGACACGGAAACGACCACGCGACCGGCGGAAACCCCCCGGCGGGCGCGCGGATCGCGCCGGGAACCCTAGACTAGCCCAAGACGCGCGGGGCAGACCAGACGAGACGGGGCCGCGCCGCGTCGCGTCCACGAGGAGCCGTCTCGCACCGGAGCGGGGACGGGGGACGGGGGGAATCATACCTTGATGTAGACGTTCTCGGCGGCCCTCTCCTCCTCGCTGAGCACCTTGCCGGAGGAGCGGAGCCTGGTCTGCACGAACCGCGCCGCCGCCCTGCCCGGGGCCCTCGTCGCCGCCCTCGCCGCCGCCGCCATCGACATCGCCCTCGCCGCCGGGAGAGAGAGAAAACCCTAGCACTCTCTGGAAATGAGATGACGAGGCGGAAGTGGAGCACGGGATGGGTATGAGTAGACCGCTGGCCCGTGCCGCTTTGCGATTACGCCCCTCTGGATGCGCGTATTTACGCCGGCTTTATCGTCCTTTTTGCACTTTGGTCCGTTCCATCAACCTCCGCTCCAAGAAAGGATCTGCTTTTTTTTTTACATTTACATCCGCATGCGAAATTCAAATTTCAACCCACCAGATTCTTCATTCACGAAGAAAAAAAACTTACTTCTTGCTTGCGGGTATATATGTCAGCGACGGGGCGTCTCCCCTGCCGGGAGCGCGTCCGCGTGGCACAGGGCGGTGAGGGAACGGGCAGTCGGCGCGACCGCTCTGGGTGAGGCCGATGGGTGGTTTGACTGTTGTGGAGGAGGAGCGCGTCTTCGTGGATGCAATCCTGCAAAACCCATGGTCCGACGGTCTTAGGTGGGGCGTACGTTGGTCCATGCCGATGAGGTTGTTCTCTTGTGTGTTGTGTACGGTCATATGGATGTTATTGTGACAATGCTCATAGAACGCACCTCCCCCACCCCCCTCACGTGGGTACTTCGCCAATTTTCTATATATTCCATGTAATTAGGCCTCCTCGATCGTGGCATAGTCTGCAATATTTCACATGGGTGATTGGGAGCACAATGCTTGGGTCGAAACTCTTGACCCCTCCCCTCTTTAGTTTGTGATGAGAACACTAGTAAAAACAAAGCCTCATCTCGGGGCTCCTCAATCGCCTCTGATTCTTCTTCTTCTTCTTCAGACAGTTGCTCTTCTCCATCGAACAAACGACATGAGTGTAGCTCCTTCAAGAAGATTTCCATACATGTCTTCTCTATTTCAACAGCACATGGTCGGACCACCTTTTTTTGGGGGCGCAAAGGTGTCAGTGTTTAGGGGAATAAGAACACCTCATGGTGGCGTGACACGCCCGGTGAAAAGCAATGAACATGTTTTGAGATACCCTTTATTGTAGGCAGTGTGCTGCCTAGGACAGTAGTTGGTTGTTCATTTTGTTGCTATGTGTCATTGATCGCTTCGACATGATACTTGGATGCCACGTTTCTAAAAAAATTATGATACTGTGTCTTGACCCCGAGGTGTTACATATCGCAAATGTACTTGGTACACCTGGATATTATATATTTAATTTTTAAAGTCAATAATAATTGACAATCTCCTCATAAACACTTCTTACATGCAGATCCGTCTAATTGCTTATATCTAGTCAAACACTAGAAATCCTAACAAGATATTTTGCTACATCACACACTTTAGAGCTCTCTACCAAATTAATCAATAATATTAAATGGGTGCAACACACACACACACATAGAGAGAGACACACACACAAATATACTATTTCTCATGTAATTGAGAAATAAATATTTTGAAGTCAACAATTTTGTAGGTTGATCAAATTTAGAATTTCATTGTGTTGTCAATTATACTAATTAGGAAATAATAAACATTCTACTCAAGACCATGTGTTTGATAAAATATATTGTAAATAAGTAAAAGTTTTAGTAAAAATGTTTTAGTATAAATCGCAAAAGCCCTCTGAGGATTACATTACCAAGATAAAAATCACCACCACATTTGTTAGTAGGAAATTATGTGGCAATTACAACTTGTTCTACTACTCTTGGGCGCAGTTAACTGGTGAGGCGACTCCGTTTGTCACTGGTGGTAGGATCTATATAAAAGTAGAGGTGAAGATTAAGCAGTCATAGTGTGTAACTCTTGAATCTCGAGAATGTAATATGTTGTTTACGGACCATCTCCTTTGTGGCTGCTAAGGAAGCATGACAGAAACTTTTGTTTTGTTATATGTGGTGTGTAACTCGAATCTCAAAATTTGACCTTTTATTTGTGGACCATGTTATTTGTGCTGAATAAAATACATAATCGCATTATTTGCTTGTTACATGCATGTGATTCCTTATCATAAGCTGTCGTTGGGTCAGCGTGTGAATTTGCATGTCTCAGTTGTTAGCTAAAATTGATTTTGGGTTTCTTTTTTAGAAAGATTTTGGGTTTCTTATGTGTGTTTCTGACTATGCATGTTTTCGTTGGTCGGTGTGTGACTTTGCATCTTGACACAACATGTTTGAATCAACTGGCATCAAGTAGTGACGAAATACCTACTGCTGTTAGTTTCAATTCTTGTGCAGCGAGGCTAGGTGTGCCTGTACAAAAAGTGCATAAGAATCTAATCTGATTAGTATATACTACATGTAGTACTATTCTTCCGTTTTGAGATGACGAGGAGGAAATGGAGCACGGGGTGTGAAGGAAATATGCCCTAGAGGCAATAATAAAGTTATTATTTATTTTCTTATTTCATGATAAATGTTTATTATTCATGCTAGAATTGTATTAACCAGAAACTTAGTACATGTGTGAATACATAGACAAAACAAAGTGTCCCTACTATGCCTCTACTTGACTAGTTCGTTTATCAAAGATGGTTATGTTTCCTAACCATAGACATGTGTTGTCATTTGATGAACGAGATCACATCATTAGGAGAATGATGTGATGGACAAGACCCATTCGTTAGCTTAGCATTATGATCGTTACAGTTTCATTGCTACTGCTTTCTTCATGACTTATATATGTTCCTCAGACTATGAGATTATGCAACTCCCGAATACCGGAGGAACACCTTGTGTGCTATCAAACGTCACAACGTAACTGGGTGATTATAAAGATGATCTACAAGTGTCTCCGATGGTGTTTGTTGAGTTGACATAGATCGAGATTAGGATTTGTCACTCCATGTATCGAAGAGGTATCTCTGGGCCCTCACATCACTATAAGCCTTGCAAGCATTGTGACTAATGAGTTAGTTGCGGGATGATGCATTACGGAACGAGTAAAGAGACTTGCCGATAACGAGATTGAACTAGGTATTGAGATACCGACGATCAAACCTCGGGCAAGTAACATGCCGATGACAAAGGGAACAACGTATGTTGTTATGCGGTTTGACCGATAAAGATCTTAGTAGAATATGTAGGAACCAATATGAGCATCCAGGTTCCGCTATTGGTTATTGACCGGAGATGAGTCTCGGTCATGTCTACATAGTTCTCGAACCCGTAGGGTCCGCACGCTTAACGTTCGGTGACGATCAGTATTATGAGTTTATGTGTTTTGATGTACCGAAGATAGTTCGGAGCCCCTGATGTGATCACGTACATGACGAGGAGTCTCGAAATGATCGAGACATAAAGATTGATATATTGGACGGCTATATTCGGACACCGGAAGTGTTCCGGGTGATTTCGGAGAAAACCGGAGTACCGGAGGGGTTACCGGAACCCCCCGGGGAAGTATTGGGCCTTAGTGGGCCTTAGGGGAGAGAGAGAGGGCAGCAGCCCAGGAGGTGCCCCCCAAGGGGAGTCATAATAGACTAGGGGAGGGGGCGCGACCCCTCTTTCCCTCTCCCTCTCCTTCCTTCCCCCTTCCCCCTTCCTAGTAGGACTAGGAAAGGATGAATCCTACTCCTACTAGGAGGAGGATTCCTCCTCTCCTTGGGCGCACCAAGGGCCCGGCCGGCCTCCCCCCTTGCTCCTTTATATACGAGGACAGGGGGCACCCTAGGACACACAAGTTGATTGTTCCAAGCCGTGTGCGATGCCCCCCTCCATCATATTCCACCTCGGTCATATCGTTGCAGTGCTTAGGCGAAGCCCTGCGCCGGTAGCTTCATCATCACCATCATCACACCGTCATGCTGATGAAGCTCTCCCTCGAAGCTCTACTGGATTGTGAGTTCGTGGGACGTCACCGAGCTGAACGTGTGCAGATCGCGGAGGTGCCGTACGTCCGGTACTAGGATCGGTCGATCATGAAGACGTACGACTACATCAACCGCGTTGTCATAACGCTTCCGCTTACTGTCTACGAGGGTATGTAGACAACACTCTCCCCTCTCGTTGGTATGCATCACCATGATCTTGCGTGTGCGTAGGAATTTTTTGAAATTACTACGTTCCCAACAGTGGTATCAGAGCCAGGTTTATGCGTAGATGTTACATGCACGAGTAGAACACAAATGAGTTGTGGGCGATAATAGTCATACTGCTTACCAGCATATCATACTTTGATTCGGCGGTATTGTTGGATGAAGCGGCCCGGACCGACATTACGCGTACGCTTACGCGAGACTGGTTCTACTGACGTGCTTTGCACACAGGTGGTTGGCGGGTGTCAGTTTCTCCAACTTTAGCTGAATCGAGTGTGGCTACGCCGGGTCCTTGTTGAAGGTTAAAACAACACATACTTGATGAAAAATCGTTGTGGTTTTGATGCAGGTAAGAATGGTTCTTGCTCAGCCCATAGCAGCCACGTAAAACTTGCAACAACAAAGTAGAGGACGTCTAACTTGTTTTTGCAGGGCATGTTGTGATGTGATATGGTCAAGACGTGATGAGATATAAATTGTTGTATGAGATGATCATGGTTTGTTAAAGTTATCGGCAACTGGCAGGAGCCTTATGGTTGTCTCTTTATTGCATAAGATGCAAGTGCCATGTAATTGCTTTACTTTATCGCTATGCGATAACAATAGTTGCAAAAGCAATAGCTGGTGAGACGACCATGTGACGACACGTTGATAAAAGATCAAGATGATGGAGATCATAGTGTCATGCCGGTAACAATGGAGATCATAACAGTACTTTGGAGATGGAGATCAAAAGCACAAGATGATGATGGTCATATCATGTCATATATTTTGATTGCGTGTGATGTTTATCTTTTATACATCTTAATTATTTTGCTTAGTTCGGCTGTAGCTTTATAAGATGATCCCTTACTAAAATTTCAAGGTATAAGTGTTCTCTGTGAGTATGCACCGTTGCGACAGTTCTTCGTGCCGAGACACCACGTGATGATCGGGTGTGATAAGCTCTACGTTCACATACAACGGGTGCAAGCCAGTTTTGCACATGCGGAATACTCGGGTTAAACTTGACGAGCCTAGCATATGCAGATATGGCCTCGGAACACTGGAGTCCGAAAGGTCGAGCGTGAATCATATAGTAGATATGATCAACATAGTGATGTTCACCATTGAAAACTACCCCATTTCACATGATGATCGGACATGGTTTAGTTGATTTGGATCACGTGATCATTTAGATGACTAGAGGGATGTCTATCTAAGTGGGAGTTCTTAAGTAATATGATTAATTGAACTTTAAATTTATCATGAACTTAGTCCTAGTAGTATTAGCATATCTATGTTCTAGATCAATAGCTCGTGTTTGGCTCCCCTGTTTTATTTTTTATATGTTCCTAGAGAAATATAAGTTGAAAGATGATAGTAGCAATGATGCGGACTTGGTCCGTGATCTGAGGATTTTCCTCATTGCTGCACAGAAGAATTATGTCCTTGATGCACCGCTAGGTGATAGACCTATTGCAGGAGCAGATGCAGACGTTATGAACGTTTTGACAAAAGCTCGGTATGATGACTACTTGATAGTTTAGTGCACCATGCTTTACGGCTTAGAACCGGGACTTCAAAAATGTTTTGAACGCCACGGACCATATAAGATGTTCCAAGAGTTGAAATTAGTATTTCAGACTCATGCCCGTGTCGAGAGGTATAAGACCTCTGATAGTACTTTGCCTACAAGATGGAGGAAAATAGCTCAACCAGTGAGCATGTGCTCAGATTGTCTGGGTACTACAATTGCTTGAATCAAGTGGGAGTTAATCTTCCAGATAAGATAGTAATTGACAAAGTTCTCTAGTCACTATCTCCAAGTTACTAGAACTTCGTGATGAACTATAATATGCAAGGGATAACAGAAACGATTCCCAAGCTCTTCGTGATGCTGAAATCGACGAAGGTAGAAATCAAGAAAAGCATCAAGTGTTGATGGTTGACAAGACCACTAGTTTCAAGAAAAGGGCAAAGGGAAGAAGGGGAACTTCAAGAAGAACGGCAAGCAAGTTGCTGCTCAAGTGAACAAGCCCAAGTCTGGACCTAAGCCTGAGACTAAGTGCTTCTACTGCAAAGGGACTGGTCACTGGAAGCAGAACTGCCCCAAGTATTTGGCGGATAAGAAGGATGGCAAAGTGAACAAAGGTATATTTGATATACATGTTATTGATGTGTACCTTACTAGTGTTTATAGCAACCCCTCAATATTTGATACTAGTTTAGTTGCTAACACTAGTAGAAAACTGGGCTTTGGTCACAGGGCAATATTCACATTAGTCCCGGTTCAGTCACGAACCGGGACTAATGTGAGCATTGGTCCCGGTTCAGTCACGAACCGGGACTAATGTGAGCATTGGTCCTGGTTCAGTCACGAACCGGGACTAATGTGAGCATTGGTCCCGGTTCGTGCGGCCAGGGGCCTGCCGGGCATCGTGGGGGCATTGGTCCCGGTTCGTCCGGACCCTTTGGTCCTGGTTGGTGGGACAAACCGGGACCAATGGGCCACGCTCCTAGCCCACCACCCTTTAGTCCCGGTTCGTACCACAAACCGGGACTAAAGGGCTGGTCCTAGTTGCGGCCAGTGTTTAGTCCCACCTCGCCAACCGAAGGGCGCTCACACCAGTTTATAAGCCCGTCCCTCTCTGCCTTGTTGAACTCCTCTTAAAGTGAAAATAGATGCCCTTATAGAGGGAATTTGACCTAAATTCACAGTAAATTTCATAGAAATTTATTATGAATTTAGGTTGAATTTCCTCTATAAGCGCATCTATGTTCATTTTTTATAGTAAATAAAATAAATAAAAATAAATAAACCTTAATAAAGTAAAATAAAATAAACTATAGTAACTAAAATAAATAAACCTTAATAAATTAAATACAAAAAGCAGCAGAAAAATAAATAAAAATAGCAGCAGTAAAATAAATAAAAATAAAATAATTAAAGTAAAATACATAAGTAATTAGAAATAAAATAAATAAGTTTTTTGTTGTAAGTAGAAACAAAACAAAACAAATAAAGCAAAAGAGAAAACAAAAAACAGAGAAAAAAATTATGCCACCTACTGGGCCACCACGGCCTGAATACGACTTGAAACCCGTCCGTGGGCCAGGATTCGGGCCCGCAGAAGGCCCAGTAGGCCCCACAGGCAAAGTGAACGGTTAGGCCCGAAAGCCTGCAGTTGAGAGGAGCTCGAGAGGGTGGGCGCAGCAGCGCTTATAAACCACTCTCGAGCCCTCTCAACTAGCGAGGTGGGACTAAACTTTTGACGCGGGGCAGCACAAGGCCTTTGGTCCCGGTTGGTGCCACCAACCGGGACTAAAGGGGGCATTGGTCCCGGTTCGTGGAACCAACCGGGACCAAAGGCCTTTAGTCCCGGTTGGTGCCACGAACCGGGACCAAAGAGTTCCCTATATATACCCCATCGCCACAGCAGAGCACTCCCAAGTGCTCTGTTTTTTCTGGCCGGCGAGGGGAGGGCATTTGGGTGCTCTAGCTCACCTCCTATGCACATGAGGTGTTCGATGAAATGTCTGAGCCACACTAGTTAATCTTTCTCCTCTCGAAACTTGACCTCCGAGCTCCATTTCCCCCGAGATTTGTCTAGGTTTAGCGGTCCGTCACGTCCCGTCCCCGTCTTCACCGCCGTCGATCGCCCGCGCCGATCTCGTCGCCAGCACCACCGTGGTGAGCCTCTTGTTCTTATCTTCTTTCTGAAAGGAAAAAAAATTCTTACTTTAGATAGTTACTTGTCTAATTTTGTTACTTTTATTATTCCTTCTTATTACATAGTGCGATGGTTTTGGTATCCGCCCCCGTCGGTCCTCGTCCTGTCTATGATTCGGATGTGGTAGATATTATCTTTTTATAACTATTTGGTTCATTTATTGTTTATGACAAATATACCGACCAACGTGACATAGATTTTATTTATCTAGGAGGTGGTTGAACCGGAAATTCTAACTGACCCTATTGTCGAGAGGTTAAATTTAGTTGAAGAAGAAAACAATTACTTGAAGGAAAAAATAAAAAAAATTGAGGAGGAGAAGATGATATTGGAGTTGCATGTTGCGGATGTCGTCGATGATCACAAGATCAAGATGGATGCAATGCGCTTGAAGATTAGAAAGATTAGAAAATATGCCATTCATACCGAGGCTTGGTATCATTTAGCCGTTGGATCAATTGTTACCTTGGTTGCGATTATGATCGCATTTGTTTTCGCATTGAAATGTTTTACATAGTTTCAATGTATGGTTTAATTAATTAGATGCTCTGGAGAGCTATATATATGTTGTTAGATGAGAACTATGTATGTACTTTGGTTTTAATGTGATGATGAACTTCTATTAATTTGGTCACTTAATTATCTATTCATGATGTTCTGTAATGGTTTTTAACACACTTAATTATATATAATGCACGCAGATGAACCGGCAATGGATGTACGGTGACAGACACACCTCCGAGTACATTAAGGGCGTGCATGATTTTCTCGAAGTGGCTGAGGCAAACAAGCAGAATGGTTTTATGTGTTGTCCATGCCCTATATGTGGGAATACGAAGTCTTACTCTGATCGGAAAATCCTTCACACCCACCTGCTTTACAAGGGTTTCATGCCACACTATAATGTTTCGACGAGGCACGGAGAAATAGGGGTTATGATGGAAGCCGGCGAAGAAGAAGAGGACGATGACAACTATGTGCCCCCTGAATACGATGATGCTGCAACGGGGGAAGCTGCTGAAGATCAAGAGGAACCAGACGATGTGCCCAATGATGCTGCAAGGGGGGAAGCTGCTGAAGATCAAGAGGAACCAGTGCCCGATGATGATGATCTCCGCTGGGTCATTGTCGATGCAAGGACGCAATGCGAAAGTCAAAAGGAGAAGCTGAAGTTCGATCGCATGTTAGAGGATCACAAAAAAGGGTTGTACCCCAATTGCGAAGATGGCAACACAAAGCTCGGTACCGTACTGGAATTGCTGCAGTGGAAGGCAGAGAATGTTGTGCCTGACAAAGGATTTGAGAAGCTATTGAAAATATTGAAGAAGAAGCTTCCAAAGGATAACGAATTGCCCGACAGTACATACGCAGCAAAGAAGGTCGTATGCCCTCTAGGATGGAGGTGCAGAAGATACATGCATGCCCTAATGACTGCATCCTCTACTGTGGTGCGTACAAGGATCTGAACGCATGCCCGGTATGCGGTGCATTGCGGTATAAGATCAGACGAGATGACCCTGGTGATGTTGACGGCGAGCCCCCCAGGAAGAGGGTTCCTGCGAAGGTGATGTGGTATGCTCCTATAATACCACGGTTGAAACGTCTGTTCAGAAACGAAGAGCATGCCAAGTTGATGCGATGGCACAGTGAGGACCGTTAGAAAGACGGGAAGTTGAGAGCACCCGCTGACGGGTCGCAGTGGAGAAAAATCGAGAGAAAGTACTGGGCTGAGTTTGCAGCTGACCCAAGGAACGTATGGTTTGGTTTAAGCGCGGATGGCATTAATCCTTTCGGGGAGCAGAGCAGCAATCACAGCACCTGGCCCGTGACTCTATGTATGTATAACCTTCCTCCTTGGATGTGCATGAAGCGGAAGTTCATTATGATGCCAGTTCTCATCCAAGGCCCTAAGCAACCCGGCAACGACATTGATGTGTACCTAAGGCCATTAGTTGAAGAACTTTTACAGCTGTGGAATGGAAACGGTGTACGTACATGGGATGAGCACAAACAGGAGGAATTTAGCCTGCACGTGTTGCTGTTTGTAACCATCAACGATTGGCCCGCTCTCAGTAACCTTTCAGGACAGACAAACAAGGGATACCACGCATGCACGCACTGTTTAGATGACATTGAAAGTATATACCTGGACAAATGCAGGAAGAATGTGTACCTGGGCCATCGTCGATTTGTTCCGACCAACCATCAATGTCGAAAGAAAGGCAAGCATTTCAAAGGCGGCAGATCACCGGAAGAAGCCCGCCATGCGTACCGGTGATCACGTACTTGCTATGGTCAATGATTTACACGTAATCTTTGGAAAGGGTCCCGGCGGACTAGCTGTTCCGAATGACGCTGAGGGACACGCACCCATGTGGAAGAAGAAATCTATATTTTGGGACCTACCCTACTGGAAAGAGCTAGAGGTCCGCTCTTCAATCGACGTGATGCACGTGACGAAGAACCTTTGCGTGAACCTGCTAGGCTTCTTGGGCGTGTATGGGAAGACAAAAGATACACCTGAGGCACGGGAGGACCTGCAACGTTTGCACGAAAAAGACGGCATGCCTCCGAAGCAGTATGAAGGTCCTGCCAGCTACGCTCTTACGAAAGAAGAGAAAGAAATCTTCTTTGAATGCCTGCTCAGTATGAAGGTCCCGACTGGCTTCTCGTCGAATATAAAGGTAATAATAAATATGCCAGAGAAAAAGTTCCAGAACCTAAAGTCTCATGACTGCCACGTGATTATGACGCAACTGCTTCCGGTTGCATTGAGGGGGCTTCTACCGGAAAACATCCGATTAGCCATTGTGAAGCTATGTGCATTCGTCAATGCAATCTCTCAGAAGGTGATCGATCCAGAAATCATACCAAGGCTAAGGAGTGATGTGGCGCAATGTCTTATCAGTTTCGAGCTGGTGTTCCCACCATCCTTCTTCAATATCATGACGCACGTCCTAGTTCATCTAGTCGACGAGATTGTCATTCTAGGGCCCGTATTTATACACAATATGTTCCCCTTTGAGAGGTTCATGGGAGTCCTAAAGAAATATGTCCGTAACCGCGCTAGGCCAGAAGGAAGCATCTCCATGGGCCATCAAACATAGGATGTCATTGGGTTCTGTGTTGAGTTCATTCCTGGCCTTAAGAAGATAGGTCTCCCTAAATCGCGGTATGAGGGGAGACTGACTGGAAAAGGCATGCTTGGAGGGGACTCAATAATATGCAGGGACGGATATTCTTGGTCTCAAGCACACTACACAGTTCTACAGAACTCTACCTTGGTGACCTTGTATGTCGATGAACACAAGAACAGTCTGCGCTCCAAACACCCGGAGCAGTGTGACGATTGGATTACATGTGAACACATCAGGACTTTCAGCAGTTGGTTGGAAACACGTCTCAGAGGTGACACCACTGTTTGTGATGAGTTGTACTCGTTGTCCAGGGGACCATCTTCGACTGTATTGACTTACAAAGGATACGAGATAAATGGGAATGCATTTTACACGATCGCCAAGATCAAAAGAGCACCAACCAAAACAGCGGTGTCCGCTTTGATGCAGCAACCGAGAGGGGAAAGGACACATATTATGGTTACATAATGGACATATGGGAACTTGACTACAGACATGACTTTAAGGTCCCTTTGTTTAAGTGCAAATGGGTCAATCTGTCAGGAGGCGGGGTACAGGTAGACCCACAGTACGGAATGACAACAGTGGATCTGAACAATCTTGGGTACACTGACGAACCGTTCGTCCTAGCCAATGATGTGGCACAGGTTATCTATGTGAAGGACATGTCTACCAGACCAAGAAAAAGAAAAGATAAGGAAGCGAATACATCATACGATGAGCCAAAGCGCCACATAGTTCTTTCAGGAGAAAGGGACATTGTGGGAGTGGAGGGCAAGACAGACATGTCTGAAGATTATGAAAAGTTTCATGAAATTCCTCCCTTCAAAGTCAAGGCTGACCCAAGCATCCTGATAAACGATGAAGATTATCCATGGTTACAGCGCAATAAGCAAATGACACAAGCGAAGAAAAGTGAAGACTTTCTCCTGCAACTATTATGATGATACCATGCCAACTTTGTAACAGACGAGTATGATACCATTTTCCGTTTTGTACACGAAGTGCATCTAGTTTTTGCCGTAACCCTCTCAACTTTCTTGCACATGCTGTGTGGATGAAATGATGATACCATGCCAACTTTCAACTTTTTCAGAGTTCATTTGAAATGCTTTTCAATTTTAGGGTCTTATAGCTCAAAATAATTAGTAAATGCATGAAAAATAACAGGCCAAAAATTAAAAATTATCCCACCTACTGGGCCACCACGGCCTGAATACGATTAGAAACCCATCCATGGGCCAGGATTCAGGCCTGCAGAAGGCCCAGTAGGCCCACAGGCATGTACAGAGAGGTTAGGCCCGTAAGCCTACTTTAGAGAGGAGCTCGACAGCTCAGGCGCACCGCACCTTATAAACAGGTGCGGCTCTCTCTCAGCTAGCAAGGTGGGACTAAACTCTCACCACCACGCCGCTGTGCAAGGCCATTGGTCCCGGTTGGTGGCACGAACCGGGACCAATTCCACCCTTTGGTCCCGGTTGGTGCCACGAACCGGTACTAATGAGGCTGTGGCCCCACGAGCACCTTTTCTGACTAGTTTTTTAGTCCCACCTCGCTAGTTGAGAGGCACTAGGAGCGGTTTATAAGCCCCGAGTGCAGAGACGATGAAGAAGAGGCGCAATGCTCACGTTGCTTAGCTTCAAGCCTTGAGGAATAAGGTAGACTGCATGGAGCTATGTGCAGTGCAGTCTACACTATTCCGAAAGGCTTGAAGCAAATCAACGAGCATTGCGCCTCTTTTTTATTTTTAATAACTTATTACAACTCCGGACTTCTTGTGTTCCGACAAAATAAAATAAACTTTAATAAAATTTATGAAACTAAAATTAACAAAGTATTTTCTGTTCAAAACATTATAAGAAACCTCTAGTATTATTGAAACTAAAATCATATAAAATTGATGCAACTAAAATTATCGAAGTATTTTCTGTTCAAAATCATTAAAAGCAAAAAGAATTTTCATAAAGAACTTTTTTTTATAGAAACTTTAATAGCAAAAAGAATTATCATAGAGTAAAATAAATAAGTAATTAGGAACAAAATAAAATAAAATAAATAAGTTTTTTGTTGTAAGTAGAAACAAAACAAAATAAATAAAGCAAAAAACAAAACAAAAAAACTAAATACAGCAAAAATAATTTTCATAAAGAACTTTTTTTGATAGAAACTTTAATAGCAAAAAGAATTATCATAAAGTAAAATAAATAATTAATTAGAAACAAAATAAAATAAAATAAATAAGTTTTTTGTTGTAAGTAGAAACAAAACAAAATAAATAAAGCAAAAAAGAAAGCAAAAAAACTAAATACAGGAAAAAAAATGTTG
>NC_057805.1:3438655-3455662 GCF_018294505.1 Triticum aestivum
GACCACGCCGCCGTCGCCTCTGCCCCTGCCCCGACGCGCCGCCGTCGCCTTGGTCAGGGCCGGCACTGCCCCCTAATTCCTCCATGTTTTTTCTGCACATTTATATGCTTAATTATATGTATATGTATGAGTATATGTATGTGTGTATATCTGTTTATATGTCCTTTTTTTAGATCCTTTTTTGCATTTTCTCTGTGTATATGTATGTATATATGTTCTCTGTGTATATATATGTTCATGTATATATGCAAAAGATAGATTTTTAGAAAAGTTAGGATTTTTTTCTGTTCATAGATTTTTTTGGTGATATTAATTATTGTAGAATATGCAAATGTTTGTATAATCATATGAACAATGCATTAGGCAAAACCTTTACTTTTTTCGAAATTTTCTATTTGAACATTTTTTTATGAATGAGAGGAAAAAGGAAAATAAGAAGAGGAAGAAAGGAGAAGAAGAGGAGAGGAAGAAGAGGAGAAATAAATAAGAAGAGGAAAAAAGAAGAAAAAAGAAGAGGAGAAGAAGAAAGGAATAGAAGAGAAGAAGAAAAAAATAGAAATTCCTTTCTTCTTCTCCTCTTTTTTTCTTCTTCTTTTTTTTCTTCGATCTTCTCCTCTATTCCTTTTCTTCTTCTCCTCTTTTTGTTTCTTCTTCGTTTTCTTATGTTTTATCGGGTCTGTCGTCGTCGATATACCCCTCTCCCGATAACTTCAACACGAGGGGGGGGGGTCGATATACCCCCTCCCCGATAATATTATTTTCCCATGTACGTTCATTGTCGTTTTCGGTATAACCCCCTCCCGATAACTTCAACACGTGGGGGGGGGGTCGATATACCCCCTCCCCGATAACATTATTTTCCCATGTATGTATGTCGTCGTTGTCGATATATATAACTCCCTCCCAGATAACTTCGACATGATGGACGGTCGATATTTATACCCCCTCTCGACCGTGGTAACTTATACCACGGGAGCACCCCCCGGCCCTCTCGCTCGACCAAAACTCTCGATCACACCCAAACCGTAGAAAAAAACGATGTCGGTCTCCTACCCCCTCCCGCCGCGCCCCTACCCTTGAAGCGTTGCTGAGGCCACCCCAAACCCGGAATAAGCTAGGTCTACGTTTGCACTAACCACATGCTGTCATGTTTGTGTAATAATTGCCATGTTGTAATATTTGCAGAAACAATGGAGCACGGACGAGACGAGCAAGCAGAAGAGGTGTTGGGGGACATAATCTTAGCCGGAGGTGATATCTTGTCGTATCTTAACGACAATGATGGTCTGGAAGAACAGGGTGAAGAAGTAGGCTACGGTGATCGAAGAGTGGAGGAGGAAAGACATGATTATGATGGCTCCGGTGACCCAATGCTGGTGCAAGAAGGAGCCATGGTGACGGCTCCGGTGACCGAACAGAGTCCGGCCAGGTAAATATATTAGTTAAGCCTTTGCTGACTAGCTAATTGATGCATTCATTGTTTTGGTATGTACACATATTAATTAACACTCGTCTTTCTTCTTTTTTCTAGCCCTCCGGATCGAGCACAACTGCGGTAAAGAGACGAGGCCCGAAGAGAAAGTTGCGCTCAGATGAAAGGTTTGAGATCACAGCAATCGCGCGCGACGGCCAACCGATTGAACCCATCCGGACAAAGGATGCATTTGCTGCTCAGTGCGGGGTTCTAGTTAGGGACAAGATCTCGATCAGCATCCATCAATGGTATAAGCCTAAGAAGGAAGACCCTGAGGTGTCTTATGTCAATGATATGCAGAAAGATGATCTTTGGACTGAGCTGAAGGCAAATTTCACCCTACCGCCAGAGGAGGATCCGGAGAAGCCAGTTAAAGAGCAATTAATCAAGTCTCATGCTCTTAAGAAGATGGAAAACCTATTCAGGAGGTGGAAGAATGAGCTGAAAACGTTTGTCGACAAAGAAGAGAAACCCGAATTCATCGGCCGGTATGAGAAGATCAGAGATCACTGGCCCGCATTTGTGGCCCACAAGACATCGGAAAAGAGTAAGAAGATGTCAGCGACAAACAAGAAGAATGCTGCGAAGAAGAAGCTTCACCATCGCACGGGGTCAGGTGGCTACCTCAAAGCCCGGCCTAAGTGGGCCAAGGCTGAGAATGATCTGCTTGAAAAAGGGATCGAACCACAGACAATGAACTGGACAGACCGTTGCCGGACTTGGTTCTTCGGGGCTGGCGGAACCTTGGACCCTGTATCAGGGAGGTGCGTTTGGACGAACGAGCTTTTGAGAATACTAGTCAAGAAGATTCAGCAATATATCGATGCAGCGCAGGAAGGGACGTTCGTTCTAGACAGAGAGAACGACGAGCTCACAATGGCCCTCGGGAATCCTGAGCACCCTGGACGGACACGAGGCACGCCAGGCTCCGTTCTGTGGAAGGCTGGTTTTCCGGACGCAGGCGGTTACAAAAGCCAGGAGAGGAGGAAAAAAATGGAGCAGACCCAAATTCAGAAGCTGCACGAAAGGGTTCAAGCGCTAGAGGAACGAGACAGCAATCGACATGCCGAAACTACCCCCGAAGCTACCCCGCCATCTCAGCGGAGAAGCAGTGTGGCTTCCCGAGTTGCTTCAGCTGGAGCATGTCTTGACGGCTCCTGCTAGCTACCCCGTGGATGCTATCACGGAGTCTCAACATTGCCACCTTATGGCGCAGAACTTCAAAGTCAAGGCGGCTGTTGGCTCTGTTTTACCTCCTGAACCCGGCGCAACCTACCATTGTCGGCCAATTCCAGAAGGATATGCTAGGGTGATGGTGGATGAAATAACGGAGGGATTTGAGGACCTCCAGCTTGACCACCCTACCGGTGAAGGGGAGACTCGGCTGGGTTTAGCTCTGAAGACTCCGTGCCTATGGCGGAAGGAGCTCATCAACCTTCCGAACTGGACGGCTCCGGCGAGTAAGGGCAGTCCGCCTCCTCCTCCGGCGAGTGATCAGGGCACTCAGCCTCCTTCTCCGGTGCGTGGCGGCACTCCGCCTCCTCTTCCGGCGAGTGATCAGGGCACTGAGCCTCCTTCTCCGGCGCATGGCGGCACTCTGCCTCCTTCTCCGCCTGCGCCGGCGCGCCAGAGTAGCCAGCCTCCTCCTTCTCCGCCTTGTCAGCAAGGGCGGAAGAGACCCGCCGCCGCTGCGGCTGCTCCGGCGCGTCGTAGTCCTTCTCCTCCGCCTCGTAAGCAAGGAAAGAAGACAGCCGCAGCCGCTCCATCTGCTCTGCCGGCGTCTAGCAGTACAGCTGCCAGAGGCGGGAGGCAATACAGATTCGGTCCTTCTCTGAAGACTCCAGAGAAGTTACCATACGAGAGGACCGAGGAGGAAACCAGGAAGATCGTGCGAGCCGAAGTGACAAACTTCTTTGAAGGGGTGAAAGTAAAGAAACATCCACCTCCGGAGGAGAAGGTAGATCCGGTGAAAGCAAAGTGCACTCTGTCTGCCCTGACAAAACCACCAAAGTCTCCGCCGAGAGGCAACTATGAGCGCATTCTTGCAAAGATATATGCCGAAGCGGAGCGGTCGGGAAGTACTGTCAGTGATCAAAGGTTAAAAGAACGACGAGCTGGGAAAAAATTGCCCAGCTCGGCGAACAAGCGAACCAATCGTGCCCCCCGCTCAAGGTGTCAAAAGACATCATCGCTAATGATCCGAGGATGGTGCCCGGTTATAGCAATCTTGGAGATTACCTGCCCGATGATGTACATTATGAAATCATGGAGGTGGACAAACACAAATACCATTACGGGAAGCCTCTCGTCAAAGATGAAAGATCTCTAACAACGATGATGCGAAGATTACATGATTGGTACATGAAAACCTGCAGAGAGTCTGATGGGACGAGTACTTTGACGCTGAGAGTTAAATCGGAGCATGACCTCGTTGGAATTGAACTGTTGAATGTTCCATTTGAGGATTTCTTCCAGTTTTACAATCAAAAGGCCCTCGATAAAACAACGATCACTTGCTACTGTCTGTAAGTAGTACTACTTCTGTCATTAAGTCTCACTATATAGGTCAACCCTTTCATTGCATGTATTTATAATTATCCTCACTATATTATGCAGATTGAAGATCGCCGAATTGAAGAAAAGACAAATCGGTGATATTGGGTTCATTAACACAAATCTCATAGATGCATATACGGTTGAAAAACATCCCAAAGAAGCCGAGGCCAACTTGCTACAATCGTTGGTATTAAATCAAAACAAAGATATAATACTCTTTCCTTACAACTTCAAGTGAGTGTTACTGTCTTGTGCATATTCGGTTTCCCTTATTAGTCCAGGTTATGGTAATGTAATTGATGACTTATGCATGCATGCGCAGCTTCCACTATATTCTCCTAGAGATTAAGCTTGAGCAGGGAGTAGTAACCGTCTTAGACTCGAGACGAAAAGATCCCCAGGACTATGCGAACATGACTCAAATGCTCGAGAAGTAAGTTAAATAGATCATTATCCACCATATCAGCAACTTTGTTCATTTCCTGATATCAAGTAATTGTTTTCTTTGTCTGGCAGGGTTTGGAGAAAATTCACCACAAAAGCTCCGGGACTGCCGAAGAAGCTGCAATTTAAACACCCGAAAGTAAGTACTATAGTAGCATGTTCCGCGCATCTCCTAGTGATTCAAACGCTAGTTTCATCAATACCATTTAGCATGCTTGCTTATCAGTTTGATTGACCTCTATTTCTTGTAAAGTGGTTGTGGCAGGAACCCGAGAATAATTACTGTGGATACTACGTTTGCGAGTCCATCCGCTACACGACCTGTGAGCGGGGCTACACTGAAGAACAATATGAAGTGCGTAAGCAATAATATTCACAATTTTATTTTATTACCATTATTTGTGTTGAGTTTCATTTATTCATATATATATATGTATTGACCCCCTTCTTCAAATTAGATGTTTCGGAAGCGGGATGAACTCCTAGCACCAGATCGTATGCGAGGAATTCAAGAGGAATTGGCGGCATTCTTCCTTGACTACGTGATCGCTGAAAATGGAGAATACTATGTGGACCCTGTGTTCTTACAATTTAATTAGGAGATTGTATTGTAAGAGATAATTATTGTATATATGTAGCCGGTAGTGTCGGATAGATATACGAGAACTTGTTGTTCGACCAATCTCTCGGAGAAGGAGAGGTGGTCGATATCACTTCTCTCTGTATGCATATGTTCATGACGATCTTCTGTTTCCTTCACTTGATTACTAGATAGCGTGTCTAGTCCTCTCTATACGTATATAGTACGTAGCGTCGACCAAGCACGGAGATAAGAGAGGACACTTCTCTCTATTAATTAGCTAGCTAACACAATATATGAAACACCTAAATTAACCCCCAACCCCCCCCCTTTCAAAAAAAAACAAAAACCCCAGCCCCTGAAATGCTGGCGCGTGGATGCCTATTGGTCCCGGTTGGTGACACCAACCGGGACAAAAGGCCCTGCCTATTGGTCCCGGTTGGTGGCACCAACCGGGACGAAAGGCCCTGCCTATTGGTCCCGGTTGGTGGCACCAACCGGGACCAAAGGCCCCCCTGCCTGGGCTGGCAGCAGCGGCCACGTGGAGGACCTTCTATCTCGGTTCGTGTAAGAACCGGGACTAAAGGGTTAGGGCTTTAGTAACGACCCTTTAGTCCCGGTTCGAAAACCAGGACAAAAGGCCCTTACAAACCAGGGTAAAAGCCCCTTTTCCTACTAGTGTAAGATTAGTAACTCGAAAGGGAGTAGCAGAATGAACAGAGACTAGTTAAGGGTGAAGTGACGATGTGTGTTGGAAGTGGTTCCAAGATTGATATGATCATCATCGCACACTCCCTATACTTTCGGGATTAGTGTTGAACCTAAATAAATATTATTTGGTGTTTGCGTTAAGCATGAATATGATTTGATCATCTTTATTGCAATACGGTTATTCATTTAAAGTCAGAGAATAATTGTTGTTCTGTTTACATGAATAAAACCTTCAATGGTCATACACCCAAGGTCAATGGTTTATTGACTCTCGATTGTAGTGATACACATATTCATAATATTGAAGCCAAAAGATGCAAAGTTAATAATGATAGTGCAACTTATTTGTGGCACTGCCGTTTAGGTCATATTGGTGTAAAGCGCATGAAGAAAATCCATGCTGATGGGCTTTTGGAATCACTTGATTATGAATCAGTTGATGCTTGCGAACCATGCCTCATGGGCAAGATGACTAAAGACTCCGTTCTCCGGAACAACGGAGCGAGCAACAGATTTGTTGGAAATCATACATACTGATGTATATGGTCCGATGAATGTTGAGGCTCGCGGCGGGTATCGTTATTTTCTCATCTTCACAGATGATTTGAGCATATGAGTATATCTACTTGATGAAACATAAGTCTGAAACATTTGAAAAATTCAAAGAATTTCTGAGTGAAGTGGAAAATCATCGTAACAAGAAAATAAAGTTTCTACGATCTGATCACGGAGACGAATATTTGAGTTACGAGTTTGGTCTTCAATTAAAACAATGTGGAATAGTTTCACAAACTCATGCCACCCGGAACACCACAACATAATGGTGTGTCCGAACGTCATAGCCGTACTTTATTGGATATAGTGCAATCTATTATGTCTCTTACCGATTTACCACTATCGTTTTGGGGTTATGCATTAGAGACAACTACATTCACGTTAAATAGGGCACCATCTAATCCGTTGAGACGACACCGTATGAACTATGGTTTGGCTAGAAACCTAAGTTGTCGTTTCTTAAAGTTTGGGGTTGCGATGCTTATGTGAAAAAGTTTCAACCTGATAAGCTCGAACCCAAATCGGAGAAGTGCATCTTCATAGGATACCCAAAAGAAAATGTTGGGTACACCTTCTATCACAGATCTGAAGGCAAGATCTTTGTTGCTAAGAATGGATTCTTTCTAGAGAAGAAGTTTCTCTCAAAAGAAGTGAGTGGGAGGAAAGTAGAACTTGATGAGGTAATTGTACCTGCTCCCGAATTGGAAAGTAGTTCATCACAGAAATCAGTTCCAGTGATTCCTACACCAATTAGTGAGGAAGCTAATGATGATGATCATGAAACTTCAGATCAAGTTACTACCGAACCTTGTAGGTCAACCAGAGCACGTTCTGCACCAGAGTGGTACGGTAATCCTGTTCTGGAAGTCATGTTACTAGACCATGACGAACCTACGAACTATGAGGAAGCGATGATGAGCCCAGATTCCACGAAATGGCTTGAGGGCATGAAATCTGAGATGGGATCCATGTATGAGAACAAAGTGTGGACTTTGGTTGACTTGCCCGATGATCGGCAAGCCATCGAGAATAAATGGATCTTCAAGAAGAAGACTGACGCTGACGATAATGTTACTGTCTACAAAGCTCGACTTGTTGCGAAAGGTTTTCGACAAGTTCAAGGAGTTGACTACGATGAGACCTTCTCACCCGTAGCGATGCTTAAGTCCGTCCGAATCATGTTAGCAATTGCCACATTTTATGATTATGAAATTTGGCAAATGGATGTAAAGACTGCATTCCTTAATGGATTTCTGGAAGAAGAGTTGTATATGATGTAACCTGAAGGTTTTATCGATCCGAAGGATGCTAACAAAGTGTGCAAGCTCCAGCGATCCATTTATGGACTGGAGCAAGCATCTCGGAGTTGGAATGTACGCTTTGATAGTGTGATCAAAGCATATAGTTTTATACAGACTTGCGGTGAAGTCTGTATTTACAAGGAAGTGAGTGGGAGCACTACAACTTTTCTGATAAGTATATGTGAATGACGTATTGTCGATCGAAAATGATGCAGAATTTTCTTAAAAGCATAAAGGAGTGTTTGAAAGGAGTTTTTCAAAGAAAGACCTCGGTGAAGCTGCTTACATATTGAGCATCAAAATCTATAGAGATAGATCAAGACGCTTGACAAGTTTTTGAAGTAGTTCAAAATGGAACAGTCAAAGAAAGAGTTCTTGTCTATGTTGCAAGGTGTGAAGTTGAGTAAGACTCAAAGCCCGACCACAGCAGATAAAGAGAGAATGAAAGTCATTCACTATGCCACAGCCATAAGTTCTATAAAGTATGACATGCTGTGTACCAGACCTATTGTATACCCTGCCCTGAGTTTGGCAAGGGAGTACAATTTTTGATCCAGGAGTAGATCACTGGACAGCGGTCAAAATTATCCTTAGAGGACTAAGGAAATATTTCTCGGTTATGGAGGTGATAAAGAGTTCGTCGTAAAGAGTTACGTCGATGCAAGCTTTGATACCGATCTGGATGACTCTAAGTCACAATCCTGATACATATTGAAAGTGGGAGCAATTAGCTAAAGTAGCTCCGTGCAGAGCATTGTAGACATAGAAATTTGCAAAATACATACAGATCTGAATTTGGCAGACCCGTTGACTAAAACACCTTAGTACTCTTTGGGTGTTAATTACATGGCGATGTGAACTAAGATTACTGACTCTAGTAAACCCTTTGAGTGTTGGTCACATGGCGATGTGAACTATGGGTGTTAATCACATGGTGATGTGAACTATTGGTGTTAAATCACATGGCGATGTGAACTAGATTATTGACTCTAGTGCAAGTGGGAGACTGAAGGAAATATGCCCTAGAGGCAATAATAAAGTTATTATTTATTTCCTTATTTCATGCTAATGTTTATTATTCATGCTAGAATTGTATTAACCGGAAACTTAGTACATGTGTGAATACATAGACAAAACAAAGTGTCCCTAGTATGCCTTTACTTGACTAGTTCGTTTATCAAAGATGGTTATGTTTCCTAACCATAGACATGTGTTGTCATTTGATGAACGAGATCACATCATTAGGAGAATGATGTGATGGACAAGACCCATTCATTAGCTTAGCATTATGATCGTTACAGTTTTATTGCTACTGCTTTCTTCATGACTTATACATGTTCCTCGGACTATGAGATTATGCAACTCCTGAATACCGGAGGAACACCTTGTGATGAGGCACGGACTAGCGAGAAGCTAATTCGCGCGTGTAGATGACCCGATCTTTCACGACGATGCTTGATCAACAGTTCGTCCCCCTGTTCTTCCATGCAACCTTCAAGATAATTTTAACCCGCGTACGAAAATACACGAATAAAAATAATGACCCCCTTGGATCAACACGTAGGCGTCGATGTGATGATCAACCCTCCGTCGCTAGTAAATTTCAGCGATGAGAAAATCACAGATAATACACAAGATATGGCCACCCGTAACTCGGACGTTTTTCTGTATATCTCATACTCGAAATAAAACTCAAAACTCATCTGATTACAAGGCCGTAGCCTGGCTTTTTATATGCCAAAAAAATAGTACGTCAACTTTAAACCTAGATGCTTAGACTCCAACTCCCTCACGTCATGTGCTAACTAGGAAAAACAAATCCTAACAAGAAAAGGAAAAAATGACTTACGTACCATGCTAGCCAGCTAGCCAGGGCGTACACACAAAATGAAATAAAGAATCCTAACAAATTAACTCTAGGACTCTGCGTATCACAAGTTTACATTACATGGAGGGGTACGAAAATTAGGCTCCACCGTAGCTAGTGCAGGCTCCTCCTTTGCCTCTTGTATTTTCTTGTGCGCCGGAATAAATTGATGCCGTTCTGATTTCCTTTTAGTTTGGAAACTAATATGATCTCTTGGCATTTTATGTGTATGTGACTTTTTTTCTGTCTTTTCTTTGATCAAGCCTGATCGTGCACCTCTAGATTCCATGCGTTTAGGACAATGCATCAATTTGTCAATACCATCTCTTGAATCCAAAGCACGCATCATATAATTGGCCGCTGGTCTGCCAGTTACAAAATTAATTCTCGGTCCACAAAGTTGTCGCACCCGACCATCGTTTCCTCGGCGAAATCTGGCCGCATGCATGGTATTATTTTCTACAACGTTTTCAAGGCTTGACTCATTAACTGTCTCAGCTTTAATAGAATTATCGATCAATGGTGCTATGCCCATATCACCTTGTGTGCTATCAAACGTCACAACGTAACCGGGTGATTATAAAGATGCTCTACAGGTGTCTCCGATGGTGTTTGTTGAGTTGGCATAGATCGAGATTAGGATTTGTCACTCCGTGTATCGGAGAGGTATCTCCGGGCCCTCTCGGTAATGCACATCACTATAAGCCTTGCAAGCATTTGTGACTAATGAGTTAGTTGCGGGATGATGCATTATGTAACGAGTAAAGAGACTTGCCGGTAATGAGATTGAACTAGGTATTAAGATACCGATGATCGAATCTCGAGCAAGTAACATACCGATGACAAAGGCACTACTAGGAAAAGGGCTATAGATAATATGGATACTAATGGCGCACCACACATGTGGTGCGCCACTACTATATACTAATGGCGCACCATGTGTTGGTGCGCCACTAGTAAAAAAAATTTATTGATTTTTTTTCAAAAATACTAATTGCGCACCAGGGGATAGTGCGCCATTACTAGTTTTAGTTTTAACTAGTAATGGCGCACCGGTAAAAGATGCGCCATTGCTATCTATACGTGTGGAGCACCCCTACCAGTGCGCCATTGCTATCACCCCTTATCCCCTCCCTCTAGTCACGTTCTATCCCCTCCCCTTCCTCCTGACACACCCACCCACCTCCCTCCACTTCGATCTAGATCGGGAAGCCCCGGCCGCCCGCCTCTTCCTCTCCCTCCAGACCACGGCGAGCCCCCTTCCCCCTCCCTCACACCACACCCCACGCGCACGCGGCAGAGAGAGAGAGAGAGATCGGAGGGGATCGCGCGCCGAGGTGGTAAGTAGATCGGCCGGAGAGGTGGGAGAAGGAAGATGATACTCGCCGTGCTCTTCGCCAACTCCGAAGGCAACATCCTCATCGAGAAGATGATACCCTCCTACTCCCAACCACTCACACCACATCGAGAGGCCTGGAGCGTCAGCTCCTGCAAGCCCCGCAACGGCGTCGCCTCCCTCTGCGACGACAACCTCGACACCTACTGGCAGTCAGCGCCCTACCCGTCCTCCTCGTCTCCCCCCGTCGAAATCTCTCCTCTTTCTGTCTCGCGGAATCACGGGCTGAGCCGAGCCGCCGTCGGTGGTGGATTTTATTTTTGTCAGGTCGGACGGCGCGCAGCCGCACCTGGTCAACATCCAGTTCCAGAAGAAGGTGCAGCTGCAGGTGAGCACCATGAGTAGCTGCTGCTTCCGTTACATTTTTGTCTAAATGGCGTTTGATCCTTTTTCTCTTCTGAATTAATCTGTTGCTGGATTGGGGGCTTCAGCTTGTTGTGCTATACGTAGATTTCAAGCTGGACGAGAGCTACACGCCCAGCAAGATCTCCATCCGGGCCGGCGACGGCTTCCACAATCTCAAGGTGGTAACTCCCTCCACCGCGATACATCGTCGTTTCAACAATGCTCAGGGGCTTCTGATCTGTGCTCGATGGTCAGAGGACTTAGCAAATGCTGTTGCTTGAGGATGGCATTTGATGTCTGGCCCTTTCAGTTCTGATTTCTACCCCTGGTCTTCATCTTGTACCAAACTGGTGGCCTGGTCTGTGCATTCGGGTTTCTAGACCTGGGGGCTGCTGCATGTTCTCATCGTTATAGTTATGGATTACACTACCTTATTGTCAACATCATATTCTGACGTATCATAGGATTACCTTATTGAAATATTGATTGGGAAACTTGGTCTCTTTCTGCAATTCCTCTGCATTGCGCCTGCTTGTCCAGTGAACACTGAACCGATCCTTGAAAATTCAAATTTACAGTGATAATATTGTCTTCGATCTGAAATAATGGGCCACTATATTTACCATGCTTCCAGGAAATTAAAACAGTGGACCTTTTGAAGCCAGTAGGATGGGTTCATATATCATTATCTGGCACTGATCCCCGGTATGGATTTTGTAACTTAAACCCTGTGATGCCTTTGTTTTCCTTCCTCTAGCATTGAAACTTCAGAATGTAGCTCACCTTACCATCTGATGGCATACTATGCATCTATGTTTACAACTCCCGTAATAATTAAATTCCATTTCAACATGTTGGATGACACTAGTTTTCAGCACACTACCTGTGCAGGCCACTGCTTGCATAAATTTCATGGTTTACTATGTTACTATTGTTGTTTTGCTAGTAGCTGAATTTTCCTTAGATTTTGATAAACTTAGATACTATGTCAAAGTGCAAGAATATCTGACGCTGCAGCTAATTCATTTCAGTCTTATAATAACCCACTAGCTTTCAGTTTGACATATAATTTGCCCACTACAAAAATGTGAGGAATTCAGAACTAATTTAAGAATGATATTGTTTGGATCCAACTGCTTATTTTTACTGCCTTTGCAGACAGTGGCATAATTCTCTTTCTTGCCATATTTGTGCAGAGAAACATTCATTCATACATTTATGCTCCAAATTGCGGTGCTGGCCAATCACCTGAATGGTATTGTTGGTACCCTGATTCATTGTTGACAAGAGTCAAGAGTTCACATAGAACTAGATATTTATAGGGAAATGACAGACAATATCTCTGCTTATGACCCCAATTGAATTCATGAATTGTGTGAGTCGAGTAAATATTCGACAGAACAGTGTAGTGTTAGTAATGGCATCCAATGCTTACTACCGAGTTAGAGTTTGAATATAAAAACTAGTACTGTAGATGTTTACGTGCAAATCACATACAGTATCTGCTGGCTAACCTGATTTAACTAGTTAATTCAGTATGGCCACGACCGTAAGTTGGATACTGTACATGCAGCCACCCAGCCATCTATTAGCATTCGGTAATACGACTATATATAGTAGTAGTAAATCATTTCTAGTGTTTGCCTGCGTAAGACAAAAGGCCAAATGCAAGCAAAAGAAAAATCGGACAGGAAGAGTGTACCGTTGATACCCTGGTTTATTTGTTGATTGACCCGTAGTCAGATTGCCTAGCTAATAGATGCTGACATGCGAATCACATAAAGTGCTGATCGATACCTGACCGTAGTCAGAGTTGACATAGAGGACTTGGATGTTTACAAGCAAATCACATACTGTATGACAATAATGTACTGATGACCCTAATTTGAATCGTGTGAGTGGAGTAATGCATAGCCTGCACCAGAGATTGAGCTGTGGTGTTACTCCAGACCAAAGTAAGCAGCACACTGTACTTTCGGAACAACCTCTTTGCTGGCGGTTTATGTACTATGAATTATGAGAGCAGGTTCCTTAGTATTTTACCTTCTTACAGACATGGTCTGCTTTGACAGTATTTTAGTGGATGGATGCCACCCGTAGGCAGAGGATCTGTGGAAAACCATAAAGATAAACAAGCTAACATTTGACGGCGTGAAGTTATGCGACCGTTGCAAGGTAAAATTCCCAGATCTGGTGCTGCGGTTGAGTATGCTTGCTACTATCCTATCTTGAAACTTAATTTCTGCAGTCATTTTCTGAAAAGAAACATGATACTAACAGATAGCAAATTGCTTGCTTCTTTTCTTTCCATCCTTTCCATAGCTACATAAGCAACAGGCTAAAGTCTTGGGGTGTGAAAAATCCTCCTTTGCTGCATATTTAACATACTTACAGTTACTTGAGTGCAAGTGAGTAACTGATATATCAGTTGGGTTAGTGCTGGCCTCCTGAGGTAAATCTTCATGACATTGAGGACTAACACAGGGCATGCAAGTAACAACGGGTGAATAATGGGGACAGTTCTTATAAAGCTGATACTTATGAACTTGTTCATTAGTTTCATATAAACTTTACACCATCATAATTCAGTAGTGTGATGTGCAAACTAAACATTCACAAGGCAGTATAAATAGGAGTATATACTCAAAATTCATTTCCATTATAATCTTACTCATACAATATTCACACCATGTAATTCTGGAAATATATGCTCATATCTAGTTCTGCATAAAAAATGACAGTATTGACATGTTATAAATAGTTTGTTTGTCTTTCTGTTTACTTTGTTACATTTTGCAGGGATAAAGTGAAGAAAAAGAAGAAAAGATTACTAGAAGATTAGTTTTAGGATTTTCCTTTATTTCCTTGCAATTTTCCTTTTATTGGAAACTTGTAAAGACATTGTAATATTCTTACTATAATAAAAATTATGATTCCATTTCATTTTTTGTTTTTAAATTATTTTTCCTTATAGGTTGTTTTCTGTAAATTTAGATTTTTTTGTTTTCCAAATACATTACTAGTGGAGCATTTAAGCCCTTATTAGTGGCGCACCTTCCTTTATTACTAGTGGCGCACCTATAAGGTTATTAGTGGCGCACCTGAAGGGAATACCAGTGGAGCACCGAATGGTATACTAATGGCGCACCACATGGTGCGCCATTAGTAAAAAATACTAGTGGCGTGGTACTAGTGGCGCACCAGCAGTGCGCCATTAGTAGGCAAAACTGGTGCGCCACTAGTAGGCCTTTTTCTAGTAGTAAGGGAACAACGTATGTTGTTATGCGGTTTGACCGATAAAGATCTTCGTAGAATATGTAAGAACCAATATGAGCATCCAGGTTCCGCTATTGATTATTGACTGGAGATGAGTCTCTGTCATGTCTACATAGTTCCCGAACCCGTAGGGTCCGCACGCTTAACGTTCGGTGACGATCGGTATTATGAGTTTATGTGTTTTGATGTACCGAAGATAGTTTGGAGTCCCGGATGTGATCACGGACATGACGAGGAGTCTCGAAATGGTCGAGACACAAAGATTGATATATTGGACGGTTATATTCGGACACCGGAAGTGTTCCGGGTGATTTCGGAGAAAACCGGAGTGCCGGAGGGGTTACCGGAACCCCGGGGAAGTATTGAGCCTTAGTGGGCCTTAGGGGAGAGAGAGAGGGCAACAGCCCAGGAGGTGGCCCCCCAAGGGGAGTCCGAATAGGACTAGGGGAGGGGGCGCGACCCCTCTTTCCCTCTCCCTCTCCTTCCTTCCCCCTTCCCCCTTCCTAGTAGGACTAGGAAAGGATGAATTCTACTCCAACTAGGAGGAGGATTCCTCCTCTCCTTGGGCGCACCAAGGGCCGGCCGGCCTCCCCCTTGCTCCTTTATATACGGGGGCAGGGGGGCACCTTAGGACACACAAGTTGATTGTTCCAAGCCGTGTGCGGTGCCCCTCTCCACCATATTTCACCTCGGTCATATCCTTGCAGTGCTTAGGCGAAGCCCTGCGCCGGTAGCTTCATCATCACCGTCATCACGCCGTCGTGCTGACGAAGCTCTCCCTTGAAGCTCTACTGGATCGTGAGTTTGTGGGACGTCACCGAGCTGAACGTGTGCAGATCGCGGAGGTGCCGTACATTCGGTACTAGGATCGGTCGATCGTGAAGACGTACAACTACATTAATCGCGTTGTCATAACGCTTCCGCTTACGGTCTACGAGGGTATGTAGACAACACTCTCCCCTCTCGTTGCTATGCATCACCATGATCTTGCGTGTGCGTAGGAATTTTTTTGAAATTACTACGTTCCCCAACAGGGTGGGTATGAGTAGACCACCTGCCTGTGTCTTTTTGCGATTATGCCCCTCGGGATGCGCTTATTTCGCCAGCTTTATCCGTTTCTGTTTGCTTTTTGCACTTTGGTACGTTCCATCAACCTCCGCCCCAAGAAAGGATCTGCTACGGTGCGCTGCCGCATATGAAATTCAAATTTCAAATGGCCTTCCACAGCAGCGCACAATATTATCCATCACAACAACAGATATGTAAAAATATATCTTGTTCTACCAAAATGCTTACATCTTCATTCGCAGGGAACAAGTACATCTTGCTTGAAAGTATATATATCGGCGATGGGATGTCTTCCCTGCCGGGAGCGCATCGGCGTGGCACAAGGCGATGAAGGAACTGTTGAAATATATTGCCCACCTCCCTCCATCAGTTGAGACTTTTGGATGAGTTGGCTGGAGTATGAATTCAATATGGTATTCGAGCCAAGAGGTCTTGAGTTCAAAACCCTGCCAACGCAGTATTAAATAAAATGATTCTGCGGCCTACATCGATCCCACGTCTAAGGACTAAAATAGCCTAGACGTGAGGGGGAGTGTTGAAATATATTGCCCACCTCCTTCCATCAGTTCAGACTTTTGGATGAGTTGGCTGGAGCATGAATTCAATAGGAACGGGCGGTCGGTGTGATTGCTCTGGGTGTGGTTGATGTGGAGAAGGAGCACATCCTTGTGTGGATGCACTCCTACGATCCTGCAAAACCCGTGCCCCGATGGTCTTAAGTGGGTGGTACTTTGGTCATGTCGATGAATCTAACAATATTGATTTGCAATGTGATTTTTTTTAAAGTTTGGTCAAAGTACTTCTGACTTCGGACAAAACTTATATGCAGAATAGAAAGGATCGGAGGGGTACTACACGAGATGACCTCTTAAAAAGGTATTACACATCCTCCCTTCCGGTCTTAAAATTTTCAGATTACCATTATATTAGGCAAACTTGGAGTCCAATTGAATTAAAATGCTTTGGGTCTCGTGGCACATGCACATTTAACTCATAAAAATGAGAAAAAGGGAATTGGTGATCATGCATGCATCTCATTATTCTACGTGCATCATGCAAATTCAACTAGAGGGAGAGGGTTTGTGTATCATAGAAAAGACAAGAACAGAGACTATGCCCACTCAGCAAGTGCAAGTGCAAGTGCATGCGCGTGAGATTGAGAAACGGGCGCGCATTTGGCTTAATATAATTTATTTACAAGCGCTTAGCTAGTCTCTCCCTATAAATAGCACTTGCCCCGCCTCCATCTATCCATCCCATCCACCATCATTCTCCCCCTTCCACCGCACGGCATCATGAGCCTCCGCATCGTCCTCCTTGTATCGGAGCTTGTGTTCGCCGGCCAAGTCGCGTTGCCGGCCGCATTCAACTCCACCATGCCGCCGGTCCAGGCGCCGAGCAACTCCACCATCACCATCCCTGTCGAGGCGCAGC
>NC_057805.1:3455855-3456582 GCF_018294505.1 Triticum aestivum
CGCCGGCCTCAGCATAAAGTAAGTACGGGGTTCTCCCCCTCTCTGCTCTGCATTGACTGCGCCCTCTCTGCATTGACTGCGCAGTTGCATTGATGCCGCCGCTGATTTTTGCAGGGCGACGGTGCAGGAATCTTTCAAGGGGCCCTGTTTGGATCCATGGGTTAGAGTTAGTTTGGACTCAACTAACTCAAAAAATATCCAAACAGGAGGGTTAGTTTGGGTTAGATGCATCTAACCCATCCAAAAAATCTAACCAACCCAAGAGGTGCTTATTTGGGTTAGTTCTTCTCGGGACCACTAAAGAACACATTTTTCTCTCGCTCTCCCTGCAGCAGATCCCTCCCCATTTCCTCGAAGCTTCTCTTCCTCTGCCTCCCTCCCTCTCGCACCACCTGTGAAGGTGCCTCGCCGTATACGCGCTTCATCTAACTCTCCCATCCAAACACCTCTTTGGCTAGAGTTAGTTCAGAGTTAGAATCTAACTCTAACCTCTAACTCAGGTCGATGGGAGCACCGGCAAGGCGTACTTGGCATTTTTGGCCGACTTCGACTACCACGTCGGCGCCACCGCGGATTGGCTGATCAGGCAGCACCTTGTCCTGGGGCCGCAAAAGCTAAGCATCGCGCCGGTGACGTGGTTCAACATCACCCTGACCGGCCAAGGGAAGGAGAGGGTCGACTTGTTTTTTCGTAATAAATAACTGCATTTTTGTGTAGGGGGCTATAG
>NC_057805.1:3456772-3464172 GCF_018294505.1 Triticum aestivum
TACCATACCAAAATAAATACCGGCAAGGAGAAAACCGACTCAACACTGATGTATCTCAGCACATAGAAAAAATTGGCGTTGCCCTATAATTGACCAACATAAATATGACCAACAGAAGATGACTAACAGGCCAATCGCCATTGCAGGAGCACCTGTAGATCATTGACTGGAGCAGCACCCGCGAGGTGACGAGGAGACCGAGGCGCAATTTAGCTGATCCATCGTCACCCCCCGCGAGGTGCAGGACGAGCAGCTGACGCACAGCAGGGCCTTCTCGAACTCCGCCTCACCGCAGATCAGCCTCACCCTCACCCTGAAAAGAGAACACTCCTATATAATAAAATGACGTTCCAGAGCTAGAGTACAATACAAGTTATTCAAAAAAGGCAAAGCAGTAATATACTCCCTCCGTAAAGAAATATAAGAGCGCTTAGATGACTAAAGTAGTGATCTAAACACTCTTATATTTCTTTACAGAGGGGGTACCATCTTACACAGTGAACTCAGCACCACCACATTTCAATTCTCTAGCCCCATCCTCAAGTCTGGCCTCATACTTAACTGCACCAAGCAATTGAATAAAGCTTAGAACCCATCACACCTCTGCATCCAGTGGTTATCATTGTTAAGCGAATTTCATAGCAGAAAACAAACTAATTTGTAAACTGTTTAAATAGACTGGCACACAGGTGCTACCTACTCCTGAACTACAAAATTCAAATTGAAGCTTCTAGTCCTGAATAAATGAATTGATAATGTAAGGAAATTGCCAAATAATTCTGATAATGCACCTGAAGACATGTACTGCTGGATTCAGAATTCAGTCAATTGACAAGCTGCTACTGAAAGTTCCAGAACTTTGGTGATTCTGACTAGAATACTTGATACAAACTTGAAGAAACTACAGAGTGCGTGCTTTGCGGCAAACCAACTGCACACAAAGTTGACTGAGATATCTTGGGCATAAGATCATCAATCCAACAGCTCTCTTACCATTTACTCTCTCCAAATCACAAAGTAATAACGTACATACATGGACCAACGTTCCAATAGAATTAACGATCACGGACATTTTTTTTTTTGCTTTGCTTTGTTTCTTTTGGTTTTCATACTACATTTTCTGTACACATCAAGAACATTTTTCGAACACATTTAACATTTTTTGAAGACGAGTTTAACAAATTTTTAATTCATGGTCAACATTGTTTCTATACACATTTCAAACACTTTAAAATGCTTGATTGACAATTTTCAAATTCAACATCAACATTTTTTAATACATGCATAAAAAAATCATTTTAAAAAGAGAGTATAAACTCGAAACAGAGCTCTAAAAAAATACTGAAAACAGGCACGAATTTGAAACAAGGTTCATAGAAATTGGAAATAGTCTGTGGGAATGAAAAAAATTCATAGATTCTGAAAAAACTTCATCATCACGTGAAAAAAATCACAATTTTGAAAACAAATTCACAAATTTGGGGAAAGTTCATTGATTTTGAAAAAAAAGTTGAGCAATTTTAAAAATCTGTTCATCAATTTTATTTGGGAACAGGTGACGTGATCACTGGAGGTGGCATCCACAACAGGCATGTGAACCGACCATAATAGGAGCTACCCTGTCCTGGCAGGCACCCTCGCTGGGCTGAGCACCCTTTGTGATGATAACTACAGAATTTTCGCTTCACCCTCTCCTCCGAAAGCATCAACAAGGGCATGTATGCATCCCTCCCCTTCTCTTGTTCGTTTTGTTTTCTTCATCTCCTCATCTGATGCATGCGAAAGTAATGTTGGTTCAATAATTTGTGTTTATGTGCATCCCCAACATGTTGTGGTGAATGTGGAGAGGTATGTTCTATTTACCACTGGAATAATATGATGAATGCTTTGTTGTGGTGAACTCATGTCTGTCTAGTATGCATGCGCCAAGCTGAGAACCTGAATGCTGTGTTAGGCTTGCAATCACTGTGGTGTTCATCAGTGTGTTGTGCTTAGTGGAGCACTCATTTGCATGATTAGAAGATAGCTCAAGTTATCTAGGGACCCAACAACCAAGAAATTGCTTTTGTTCTCATATGTTTAGGTACAAATATATATAAATTAATTCTCATTTCGTTGGGTGGAATTTCAAAACATGGCTTTTGTGAACGACTTTGCAGTTCCGAGCTTAGAAGGTCAATCTTTCTGGTGCCCTTTCCGTAGGAGATTATTGCTGGATAAAATGCGTTGTCTTCTGTTCATAGAGAAACTTGACTTCGGTTCTTTGGATGTTATTATTGTTACAGGAGAGCATATCCGACTTGACGCCATGGGGCTGTTCTTGGGGAGTATGAGTGATAGGTAGAGGAGGTGGAGGAGCTCATCCCCCTGCCTCCTCTCTCCAGCGACTGGTGGCTGCTTCCTCCTCCCCTCCCAGTGGTCGTACATGGTGAGCTTATCTCCCTCCCATGCACCCCCAGAATTGACTTGGATGGCACTTGCAGTTGTATTGATGTTCCCTTTTGGATGTTATGCACATCACGTTTTGGTATAAGTTTGTACTGGAGCATCCATTTTGGGTGTTCACTTTCTTCAATGAATGAATATCCAGGAACATTTTTTGGTTCAAGCAAACTCAGTTTTCTCCCTGTTTGTGTATGATAAACATTTTTTGCCTCTTGCAATGATGTGCCTCCTGTTATACATAGTTGTTGCACGGGAAATGCATTGGAGCACTCGGGTGCCAGACACCCCTATATGAAAATAGTATTTTAAAAAATATCAGAAAAATTCAAAAAAATCTGAAATTTTGGGATATGAAATCTGGGTGCCCATTATACACCCGTGTTCATTTTCTTGGGGAATGGGTGCCCTTGGTATCCGTTGCACAGTATTTACGGCCCAACATACATTACCTTCGGCCTTTTTTGTACCCACACGATTTTTTATATCTTTTTACTGACATTAGCACGGACACCCATTCCCCACGAAACTGAACACGGGTATACAATGAGCACCCATGTTTCATATCCCAAAATATCAGAATTTTTTAAAATTCCCTAATATGTATTTTTAATGCTATATTCATATAAGGGTGTGTGGCACCCGAGAGCCACAAATCCTCTTCCGTTGTTGCACTGCGTATTGTTGTCTTTAGAAGAGCATGGTGTTGCTTGACACTCCAAAACAATTGATGTTGTTATCCATCTCTATGTATGTGCTCCTTTCTTTCTAGTTGCCACTCCGGTCCTTCTGTTTAAAAAAACAAGGGAAAACGATATGCTTCTAATAGTACACACTACTGTTAGTTAGTTTGTCACCACCACACTTGTACGATGTGGTTGTTTGCTCTGATCATGCACTGCTGCTCCTACTTGGTCTTGTGTTGTTCAGTTGACCATCTACTGTTCCTTTGGTCCTTTATCGATGCTTATCACTCCTACTACTAGTCATTCAACTATAGCCACACATTGTACAAATTCATTTAATGCAGAAAGAACAAAGAAATATGGAATTCCATAGTTTGACATCCAAACACGATTTGGAATTGAAACTCATCGAGATTCCATGAGCATCCAAACAATTAATCGAATTCGTATTCACGCTATTATAGTTTCTTTGCTGAATTGGTATTGAAACCAATTCAATACGGAGAGGGAGAGGGGGAGGTGTTCTCACTGGCTTGAGAGCACGCTGCTGGCCGTGGAGAGCAACGCTGGCGGCGGAGAGAGAGCTTGGGCGTGGCGGCGGCGGATGTAGAAACTTGGTGGGGGTTTAGAGATTTAGGAATTTAGGAGCAGAAGGTGGGAGAGAGAGAGAGAGAGAGAGTACTAGGGAAAAGCCTAGCAGTAGCGTGGGTCAAATGCCTAGTAGTAGCGCGTGTGGTCGCGCTACTGCTACGGCGCTACAGCTAACTTTTAGCAGTAGCGCATGTTGGACCGTGCTACTGCTATATAGGGGTAGCAGTAGTGTCGGAAACGCGCTGCTGCTAATAGCTGTAGCGCCCTAGTTTAAAAAGCGCTACTGCTAAAGTCATACCCCTCGCTACTGTTATTAGTTTCTGATTTTTTTCTGCTGCATATTTTCCTTTGTATTTATACATCATTATACAAATTTTGATATATTAGCAATTAATGGATTGTTATATCATTATGATCATGTTGAGTTATTATATTATTAAGTGGAAGAAACACAGATTAGATTCATGTGACCAAAAGTTGGATTAGTAGGACGACTAATCCAACTTTTGACTAATCCAACTTTTGGTCACATGAATCTAATCCGTGTTCTTCCACCCAATGACATAATAACTCAACATGATCATAATAACTCATCATCATATTCATATAAGAACTCATACATCATCATCATCATCATCATCATTATAATGACAACTCATCATCATAGTCATGTTGGAACTAGCTCATCATTCTAGCACAAGGTAGCACATAACTCATCATCATCATCATCATCATCATCATCATCATCATAACAACTCATCATCTTAGTCATATAAGAACTAGCTCATCATTCTAGCACAATGTAGCACATAACTACCTAAGACCTCCTACTCTCTCGAAGGTAAAATAGCATAAAACAGGTAAACCCCTGATTCTCCATTATGGAGAATACAGATGAACCTGCCTCCCATTTGTGGGCTGCGCTTGATGTTGCCCCCAAGTAGTTCTCTCTGATCATTCCGAACTTTTCTCCAGTCTTTGATTGTGAGGATGATATCGCTTCGATGAATCGTGTATGCACCGCGGTGAATCGTAGGCCAACTTGGCTGTAAGCTAACAATGTTCATGTCACCTTTCATTTGCATAAGACTATTTATACAATCCGCCAGGAGTTTCTGTTGAAGAACATCATAATAACATACTTAGCAAAATGTAGTTTAGCTCAAGAAGAATCTATGCAAAAATGCACTGGTGACATAATAGGGAAAATCTTACCATGATATCTCGATGGATGTTACCATAGTTCAACACGTGGACTAGTGGCACGTATTGAGAATAACTTGGAGGGATATGATAATTCGTCTTAAAAGTCTCAACACCATTAATCCATGAAACAAAATGATTTATCTCCTCGCAGGTTAGCTCAGACCCATAACTGCAGTAGGTTTTGTCTACTACTTTCCATATATTTTTTGAATGGAAATAAGCTGTCAACTATTTTTAAGTAAACAATATAAATTACTTAATAAATATGTTTGAGAAACTCACATAGAGGTAGAAGTGGAAGTGTATCAACATCGGCCCAAATGTCGATATTATCTTCGTCGATGTCTTCTTCAAGATCACCAATATCGAAGGTGACATGCATACCCTCGTGAAAACCATACGCCTTGCATAGTGCTGCCCAATTCGAGCAACCAAAATAGGAGTAGGTCACCGCATTGTATAGCTTTACGTTAAAAGCATAACCATGATGGGTCCTGAGGCGAACTCTCTTTATCTGCATATTCTCATGATCTTCGAAATCCAGCTTCTCCAAGACATAACGTCTTGCATGGCAGGGGATGCACTAGTCGAACTGTAGAAAGCGGAAATTACACATTGAAGAAACATAAGTCATGCTTAATGACGGAAAAAGACTTGTCGTTGTTGTGTATCGTATAAACATCGAAGGTCTCGCCGACCTTAATACTGAAGCGCCGACCGCCTTCCAGGTGAGGCCTGTCGCACATACCCCGGTCGTCGCCACACTACTCGCACTCAGAGATCCTATCGTCGTCGTCAGACTTTGTTCATAATTCAAAGATTAAAGTTCTGAAATTCAATATATGTACTACAAAAACTAAATTAGATCATTATTATTCATAACGGGTTGACTATCGGTCTGTCGGGATTCTTCCTCTCTGACATTTGTGACCGTCGGTGATGGAAGCTCCTAATTTCATTTGAATGTCCATTACACCAAAATGTCTAGCACCTTCGAATGAAAAAAGAAGCTCCCCTCACGACAACAGTCGGGATTCTTCTTCTCTCATATATATATATGGTGGACACTCTCCGTCAGTGACTTTTCGACCGTCGGTGATGGTCGCTATTCCTCCTTCCCCTAGTGCATAACAAAGGTCTAGCACAAGGAGAAGGAGGAGAAGCGACCCCCACGACAACAGTCGGGATTCTTCTTCTCTCATATATGGTGGACACTCTCCCTCACTGTTTTTTTGACTGTCATGTATGGAGCACCGACAGACTTAAAGTCAACCCAAAATGTCGTTTAATTCTCTTTCTGACAAATCCAAGGCACTCGATATTTCCTACATTCTAGCACAAGTCATGCTAAAATTCATAGAAAAATTCGGCATGACTTTTGCTAGAATAGGACATATCGAGCGCCTGAAATTTGCCGGAACAGAAATTAATCAACACTCGGGCAAAACATAGGCCACTCGGATTTTCCCTGCGATACAAAGATGTTCATACACATAGAGAGATGTTTAAACTTGAAATTCTATCCGGATCAATTATCATATGCATTCACACAGGAGCATTCAAACTTAGTGCTCATTGCATTTCAATGGTTCAATATTGACAAAAACATTTCAGTATAACCCGAACATTTCATTTGGTTAAGAAGCATAACTAAATACCCTAGTTATACTCTATTGAACACCGAGGAGTAGAGAAGGAGGACGTGGACTTTTAGCTCACCGACTCGGGTGTAGAGGAAGTAGAGGTAGCTCCGACAACGATCACTCCAGGGAGACGAGACACTACAAAGCCTGCATATTCCACCGAGTGAAAATTTTAGATCATCAAATCTCGTATAGCATTCTTTGATGAAAAAGTGATAATGACATGAAAGTAATTAAATTGTCCAACTCATTTCTACATTGAAAAAGAAAATTACTAAAAATTTCTATACCTAACTTTTCTTAATAAAAATTCCTATTACTAAATTTGATACCTATTTTTTTTTCATATAGCATTCCAATACATTTCAATAATTTAAAATGTTCTGTACCTAAAATTTTCTATTACTATTTTTTACTAAAATTTTGTATTACTAAAAATTTATATCTACATTCTACAACAAAATTCTACCTATCTATACTATTAAAAAACTTCCATTCTACCTATATTTTGTATTTTATTCTATTCAAAATACCTACTTTCTATTCATATAAGCTATATGTTCTATTTTATTCAAGAAACCTACATTCTGCAATCAAAGTGTTACATATCAACTAAATCTATTAACTATGTTTGAATTTTTACTAATTCACTCTAAACACTATAAGCTATCAACCAAACCCTAGAAGCATACTAAATCAAAGTGTTACATATCAACTAAATCTATTAACCATGTCTAATTTTTTGCTAAATCACTCAAAACCCTAAAAACTATTAACTAAATCAAAGTGTAGGACGAGAGCTGTGCATGGAGGAGGGGCTGTGTGGATGGCG
>NC_057805.1:3464457-3475886 GCF_018294505.1 Triticum aestivum
AGGAGGAGGCTTACCGAGGCTGGGGGATGGCGGCGACGGCGGCGGCAATGCGGCGACGTCGGCCATGATAGGAGGAGGACTGCCGTGACGGTGACACAGAGTGAGACATGGAGAGTGAGAGGAACGGGCGGGGTGGGGGGATAAGGCCGTCTTAGCAGCAGCGCATGCCATGGCCCGACGCTACTCCTAAACACATTAGCTGTAGTGCAGGTCCCAAACCAGCGCTGCTACTAAGTGGGGACGGGCAGCTGGGCCCGGGCTGGCGATAGTAGCAGCGCGGGCCGTGGGCCGGCGCTACTGCTATGTCCAGCCCGTGGGGGCACGGCGGGGCCCACATAGTAGTAGCGCCCGTTTGGCAGGGCCGCGCTACTACTAAGGGCCACCTGCAGCGCGTGCACTAGGACCACGCTACTGCTAAATAACAGTAGCGTGGCTCCTCAACCCCACGCTACTGTTAATCCTCTACCTATAAGGTATTTCCTAGTAGTGTGTGTGAGAGAGAGAGGGGAGAGGTTTCGTGGGCTGGGCTAGTTTCGGCGCTAACTCTTTTCAGTTCCCGTGCGTGCGCGACTGGTTGGCACAATTAGTCACCAACCGTCAGTCCGCATTAACCTCCGACAAACAGTCCGATGGAAGACCTCGTATTCCTGACTGACATTCGATTGTTAAATATAGCAGCATTCCCGACCAACATTCAGATGCTGCAAGTATGTATTACTGACCAACGATCTAATAGAAGTTTTCTCAACCAACACTTCGTTGGTACAAAAGACTTTTCCTAACAGCCATTGGTAGGGAAATCAGGTGTGTGGTGTAGTGAATACAGATATCCAAACGCAGCATTTATGTTTTTTTGTGAGGAAACGGAGATGGGCATTTTTTGGTGCCCGATCAGGGATGTTTTTTTTTTGCGTGAGGGGAGGCGGGAGGGGTAGTTTTACCTACCAACATACAATCACCAACTCCCCTTTCTCTCCAAATTAGAATAATTATTGAAGAAAAACAGAATTGATTGAAAAATAAAAAGATACAAAGTTGATTAAGATTCAGTAAGATGGCATATTTATTTTGGCTGCAAGTTTAGTACTCCCTCCGTCCCAAATTATGGCTGCAAGTTTAGTACTCCCTCCGTCCCAAATTAAGTGACTCAACTTTGTACTAATTTTAGTATAAAGTTAATGTAAAGTTGAGTCACTTATTTTGGGACGGAGGAAGTATGAAATAGCATTACCAAATCGAGATGAATTTGAAATTATTAGAACTTCTCGAGCATGAACATTCACCATCCTGTTCAAAAGCATGTTGCATTCTATAGTCCAAAAATGTTAAAAAATATTTTTCTTGTTGTTCGTTGACTTAGAAATAATAATTACTCAATCCCCGAGAAATAGCAAACTGCTATATTAGTCTGTGCAATGCAGCTTAGCTGTGCAATTTTTGAAAGAATCCATAAGAAAAGAATCCATAAAAATTCATTTAGTTTGTGAAGTTTTTGTTCCGAGCTTATCTGAAGAATTGACGGAAAAAATATATCGCAAGACTAACATCCATAGAAATAGAAGCACCGAAGCAGGTTAAAGAAATATTCAAACTTTGATGTTTTTATCCTTCTTTTTGGCTCACATTGTAAACACCTCACCTCATCCGAATGAGAAGTTGATGACCTTTGATAAAATAACCCAGAAATCCATGCATGTACTAACATAGACTAAAGATATTAAAATTTAGCACAACAAAATTCTTATTATCCATGTGGTTACCGAGAACAATATTTTTGCTTTTCCTTGAACGAATATATGGGGTGCAACATCGTCTTCCCCTTTAATTGCACCAAAGCTTACCGCGTGGTATGGCAGAGCCCACAATTCTATTCCCTTAATGGAGATTTAATGCTAGTATAGTTTCTTCAGCCCACAGTATTCCATTGATGAATAGAATGGTTTCCTGAAATGGGAATCCGGTTTCGCACGAAACCGGTAAATCAAAGCCCACTTTGCACGTATAGTCACCGGCACAATTTGTGGAGCCTTTTCTTCCTTTCCTGAATTTGATGAGGCAACTTTGTCTCAATTTTTCTTCTTCTTTTGGTGAGGCAGCTTTGTCTCAGTTTTTTCTTCTTCTTTTGATGAGGCAGCTTCCTTATTTTCCAAGGTACAAACGAGCGAGGTGGGCACTATTTAAACGACCTTGCTGACTACCACCGCCTATCATCATAAGCTACGATGACTACGACCCGGCATTACCGTTTGCGTGGGTGGTAGTGCGTGCCTGCAAGCAAATCCGATGAGCAGTGCGAGTGTTTCTGATCCAATTCCATGCCCCCATCCCGACGTGGTGAGATAAACTTCTCTGGTGATTTTCACAAGCACACACACGACGTGGTGAGAAGACTCTAACACATACGCACACACATGCACAAGCAAGAGCACCAAAGGCTTTGCCATGAGGCATTCTTCCTTGGCAAACACAATGGCTACATCTTTTCTGCTCAGCCCTCACGGCCTCTTTCTATTACTCCGTATGCAAAGTATAGATGCATCAGCAACACGGCCAGGCAAACTACTCCACCAATGCGGCTGCATGCAGTCTCCATCAGCTACATGCGCATACTTAATTAACTTGACTGACTCACTCAGCCATATCTCAACTAACTTACATGCATGCACGAACTAACTCCATGACTTATTCTTCTGCTAACTCTCGTGCAGGCCGTTGGCTCCATGTCTTGTGCAGTTGCTTCACACAGCACGGCATCTCACGTGTTTTGATTTTTGGCCGAAAAAATGGATTTCGCCCGAATTTCGGCCATCTTGGGGTGGGGTGAAAAGTACCTTGCAGCCGAAAAAAAGGATTTTGATAAAATTTTGGTCTAATTTCAGTCGAATTTTGATCGAATTTCAGCTTGTTTTTTAATATGACCGAAATTCAGCCATCTTGGCCTGGGGCAAAAATAATCACAAACCGAAAATCAAAACTCTGGCTGCCTCACATGACCACTAGCATCTCACCATGCACAATCTCGTGCCAATGACTCGCTGGCTATGTACGCATCACATGTACATCTTACCGCCGTACAACTCAAAACAAATATGCAGATACATCATGACAAGATTAATGGTAACACATGCATGGTGCCGCTGTGCTGCTTTGCATACTATATATATAAATGCAAGAAGGGCCTACTAGAGAGGAAGGAGTGCAGGTCTAGCAGAGTGAAGTAGTTCAGTGTACTATAGGAGAGAGAGAGAGACGCCAATTTTTTTTTACGTAATACCACGTTCCTTTACAAACTCTGGTTTTAAATACTTTGACGTGTTTGGCTTCAACAAATACTGTGGTTTTATACCCCATAATATACCTAAAACCATGTTTTTTTTGCGGTATTTGAAAAAGAGTTCCCAACCTCTTTTCTCTAAACTGAGAAACGCTCCCCCGAGTCCATCTTCTTCCTGCCGCCATTACCTTCCATTCCTCCGGCTCGTTCGCAGTAGTGGGCTCCATTCTTCCTGCCACAAATCAAGCTTACCACCTGGGGCCGTTGATCTCTTCAATCGTTGACTATTGTGCTAGTGCAACAAGGGGCAGCCTGTAGATTAGTATCGGATTGTGATTTAGCACCGAAAGGTACAACATAACTCCACTACATGATCCTAGCGTCTAGGAGAGAGGACGTGCGTGTTCATGACAAGGCTATGTGCAAGCGACGGCTGTTAATTAGCACAACCTGATCACGTCGTTGTACAACTACTTGAGCGTAGCTCAGTACGGTTCAGCTAGCTCTGATTATTCATGCAACGAGCAGTCAAAATTAAACAAGGGAACTGAGAAACTGCACTTGCCAGACACCTTGGTAGTTTTGCTAAAATTGAGAAAAACGGTGGTTTTTAGAAACCGAAGTGTTCATTACCCACATATTGAAATACTAAGGTTTTCAATTACTAATATGGTTTTGGGGAAACTATGTTGTCCGACTAGGCCTAAATACACTTTTAGAGATGGATGCAAATTTTGCGGCATCACTCATACACATGCATGTACAGGTGGGCTGCTCACTGAACAGTGGGACAAAGATGCTATGTTTGAAGGAGCCAAAGTGATTTTCACGCTCCTGGACCCTCACGGAGGCCGCTTCAGCAGGGAGGCTCTGGTACAAGACGGGAGATGGATCACCAAAGCAGCGCAAACCATACCTACCCAGGTGGTCGTCAGCAAGCTGTATTACAAAAGGGGCGGCTCGGGATTCACTCTTTTCGAGTTCCGTTTAACCAGGGAGCTCCAGGTATACCTCCTTGTACTGTTTCTACTTGTGCACTTTATTTTTTGTTGAATTTCACTTCACTTGGTATCCTTTAAATGGTATTTCAAGGACTAGTGTTTTTTAGTGGAAGGGCTACAGTTTTCTCTGAAAAAAGCAATTTGGTTCTCAATGTGCGTGGGCCCAAACTAAGAACTACAGCCCGATCATTACAGCCCAGCAGGCCCATCGCCTTAGGGGGTCGTCGCAACCAAACCACATTGCGCTGTGCGCCGCCACATCCCCAACCCTAGAAATCTAGCGAGCGGACGATACTGATCTTTCCTGTTTGTTTTCTTGTTTTTAGCCCCGAGTTGCTATCCGCGTGCTGTATCGGACCAATTATCGTCGTGTTATTCGGGATCTGAAACAATACGTCCTTCAGGTAAACATTTCCTCTGTTTTGCTTGCACAACCGAGCTTGACAACAATTCTGTGATTCTTAATTTTAATCTGATGAAACGCTGCTGAATAAGATGGCAACCTACTCTTTCCATCAGGGATGCTTCCCGGGGCAAAATCAGGTAAACACATGGATACAACCAATTCATCCAGGTATCCGTAAATCATACTCCCTCCGTCCGGAAATACTTGTCGAAGAAATCGATAAAAATGGATGTATATAGAACTAAAATAGATCTAAATATATAACCTAGTTAGTATTTTTTTTAAATTTTAATCAATGTACAAGATTATTAACTTTGAAACATTTATTTCACAATCACACGAGAAATTGTCTATGTCTCTGTGTGTGTGTGTGAGAGAGAGAGAGTTGCATCCATTTAATATAATTAATTTAGTAGAGAGCTCCCCATCAACAAAGGTAGAGAGCTCTAAAGTGCATGATATAGCAAAATATCTTGTTAGGGGTTTTGTAGTGTATGACAAGATATAAGCAATTAGACAGATCTACATATACAAAGTGCTCACGAGGAGCATGTCAATTATTAAATTTTATCGAATGAAAATTCTAAGGCAATGCATTATTTCCTCAAAAAAGAAGAAGAAGTAAACGAGGTATCTAGATGATACCAAGTACACCTGACATATGTCACAACTTGGAGTCAAGACACCGGTATCATACTGAAGCAATCAATTTCACACACAATGGAACAACCAAGCACCGCCCTAGCGGCACACTACTGACAAAGCATGGTACCCTCATGTTTGGTTTTGGTAATTAATGACAATCCATATGGACTAATGGTTGCTTTGTGTTATACTTTAAGGGTTGTCCATATGCATTGTTGGAGGACCATATGTTGGTTTGAAGGTTAAGAGGAGATTATGTGTCGACGAAGGTGCTATTCAAGGAGTTATCCAAAAATTGGTCATGTGAGAGTTGGGCCTATTGCAAGCATGTCTTGAAGAAGAAGATTGTGTGAGCATTCATGTTTACCTTCAAGACATCACACTAGTAGAAAAGAGGGCTTTGGTTCAGGCCGGGTCAGCCCATTAGTCCCGGTTCAGTCCAGAACCGGGACCAATGGGGGCACTGGTCCCGGTTCGTGAGACCAGGGGCCTGCCGGGACTCGTGGGGGCATTGGTCCCGGTTCGTCTGGCCCCTTTGGTCCCGGTTGGTGGGACAAACCGGGACCAATGGGCCTCGCTCCTGGCCCACCACCATTGGTCCCGGTTGGTGGCTTGAACCGGGACCACAGGCTGCCCTTTAGTCCTGGTTCATGCCACGAACCGGGACCAATGAGTTGCCTATATATACCCCTCGCTCGCGAGCAGAGCACTCCAGTGCTCTGTTTTTCTCTGGCCGGCGAGGGGAGGGCTTTGTGGTGCTCTAGCTCACCTCCTATGCACATGAGGTGTTCGATGAAATGCCCGAGCCACAGTAGTTAAGCTTTCTTCTCTCGAAGCTCGACCTCAAAGCTCCATTTTCCTCGAGATTTGTCTAGGTTTAGCGGCCCGTCACGTCCCATTCCCGTCTTCACCGCCGTCGATCGCCCGCGCCGATCTCGTCGCCGGCACCACCGTGGTGAGCCTCTTGTTCTTATCTTCCTTCTGAAAGAAAAAAATTCTTACTTTAGATAGATACTTGTCTAATTTTCTTACTATTGTATTGCTTGTTATTATATAGTGCGATGGTTTTGGTATCCGCCCCCGTCGGCCCTCGTCCTGTCTATGATTCGGATGTGGTATATATTATCTTTATAACTATTGGTTCATTTATTGTTTATGATAATTATGCCGACCAACGTGACATAGATTTTATTTATCTAGGAGGTATGTGAACCGGAAATTCCAACCGACCCTATTGTCGAGAGGTTAAATTTAGTTAAAGAAGAAAACAATTTCTTGAAGGAAAAAATAAAAAAAATGAGGAGGAGAAGATGATATTGGAGTTGCATGTTGCGGATGTCGTCGATGATCACAAGATCAAGATGGATGCAATGCGCTTGAAGATTAGAAAGATTAGAAAATATGCCATTCATACCGAGGCTTGGTATCATTATGCCGTTGGATCAATTGTTACCTTGGTTGCGATTATGATCGCATTTGTTTTCGCATTGAAATATTTTACATAGTTTCAATGTATGGTTTAATTAATTAGATGCTCTGGAGAGCTATATATTGTTAGATGAGAACTATGTATGTACATTGGTTTTAATGTGATGATGAACTTCTATTAATTTGGTCACTTAATTATCTATTCATGATGTTCTGTAATGGTTTTTGACACACTTAATTATATATAATGCACGCAGATGAACCGGCAATGGATGTACGGTGACAGACACACCTCCGAGTACATTAAGGGCGTGCATGCTTTTCTCGAAGTGGCTTAGGCAAACAAGCAGAATGGTTTTATTTGTTGTCCATGCCCTGCATGTGGGAATACGAAGTCTTACTCTGACCGGAAAATCCTTCACACCCACCTGCTTTACAAGGTTTCATGCCACACTATAATGTTTGGACGAGGCACGGAGAAATAGGGGTTATGATGGAAGACGGCGAAGAAGAAGAGGACGATGACAACTATGTGCCCCCTGAATACGGTGATGCTGCAACGGGGGAAGCTGCTGAAGATCAAGGGGAACCAGACGATGTGCCCAATGATGCTGCAACGGGGGAAGCTGCTGAAGATCAAGAGGAACCAGTGCCCGATGATGATGATCTCCGCCGGGTCATTGTCGATGCAAGGACGCAATGCGAAAGTCAAAAGGAGAAGCTGAAGTTCGATCACATGTTAGTGGATCACAAAAAAGGGTTGTACCCCAATTGCGAAGATGGCAACACAAAGCTCGGTACTATACTGGAATTGCTGCAGTGGAAGGCAGAGAATGCTGTGCCTGACAAAGGATTTGAGAAGCTATTGAAAATATTGAAGAAGAAGCTTCCAAAGGATAACGAATTGCCCGACAGTACATACGCAGCAAAGAAGGTCGTATGCCCTCTAGGATTGGAGGTGCAGAAGATACATGCATGACCTAATGACTGCATCCTCTACCGCGGTGCGTACAAGGATCTGGACGCATGCCCGGTATGCGGTGCATTGCGGTATAAGATCAGACGAGATGACCCTGGTGATGTTGATGGCGAGCCCCCCAGGAAGAGGGTTCCTGCGAAGGTGATGTGGTATGCTCCTATAATATCACGGTTGAAACGTCTGTTCAGAAACGAAGAGCATGCCAAGTTGATGCGATGGCACAGTGAGGACCGTAAGAAAGACAGGAAGTTGAGAGCACCCGCTGACGGGTCGCAGTGGAGAAAAATCGAGAGAAGGTACTAGGCTGAGTTTGCAGGTGACCCAAGGAACGTATGGTTTGGTTTAAGCGCGGATGGCATTAATCCTTTCGGGGAGCAGAGCAGCAATCACAACACCTGGCCCGTGACTCTATGTATGTATAACCTTCCTCCTTAGATGTGCATGAAGCGGAAGTTCATTATGATGCCAGTTCTCATCCAAGGCCCTAAGCAACCCGGCAACGACATTGATGTGTACCTAAGGCCATTAGTTGAAGAACTTTTACAGTTGTGGAATGGAAACGGTGTATGTACGTGGGATGAGCAGAAACAGGAGGAATTTAACCTGCACGCGTTGCTGTTTGTAACCATCAACGATTGGCCCTCTCTCAGTAACCTTTCAGGACAGACAAACAATGGATACCACGCATGCACACACTGTTTAGATGACACTGAAAGTATATACCTGGACAAACGCAGGAAGAATGTGTACCTGGGCCATCGTCGATTTCTTTCGACCAACCATCAATGTCGAAAGAAAGGCAAGCATTTCAAAGGCGAGGCAGATCACCGGAAGAAGCCCGCCATGCGTACCGGTGATCACGTACTTGCTATGGTCAATGATTTACACGTAATCTTTGGAAAGGGTCCCGGCGGACTAGCTGTTCCGAATGACGCTGAGGGACACGCACCCATGTGGAAGAAGAAATCTATATTTTGGGACCTACCCTACTGGAAAGAGCTAGAGGTCCGCTCTTCAATCGACGTGATGCACGTGATGAAGAACCTTTGCGTGAACCTGCTAGGCTTCTTGGGCGTGTATGGGAAGACAAAAGATACACCTGAGGCACGGGAGGACCTGCAACATTTGCACGAAAAAGACGGCATGCCTCCGAAGCAGTATGAAGGTCCTGCCAGCTACGCTCTTACGAAAGAAGAGAATGAAATCTTCTTTGAATGCCTGCTCAGTATGAAGGTCCCGACTGGCTTCTCGTCGAATATAAAGGGAATAATAAATATGCCAGAGAAAAAGTTCCAGAACCTAAAGTCTCATGACTACCACGTGATTATGACGCAACTGCTTCCGGTTGCATTGAGGGGGCTTCTACCGGAAAACGTCCGATTAGCCATTGTGAAGCTATGTGCATTCCTCAATGCAATCTCTCATAAGGTGATCGATCCAGAAATCATACCAAGGCTAAGGAGTGATGTGGCGCAATGTCTTGTCAGTTTCGAGCTGGTGTTCCCACCATCCTTCTTCAATATCATGACGCACGTCCTAGTTCATCTAGTCGATGAGATTGTCATTCTATGGCCCGTATTTCTACACAATATGTTCCCCTTTGAGAGGTTCATGGGAGTCCTAAAGAAATATGTCCGTAACCGCGCTAGGCCAGAAGGAAGCATCTCCATGGGCCATCAAACAGAGGATGTCATTGGGTTTTGTGTTGACTTCATTCCTGGCCTTAAGAAGATAGGTCTCCCTAAATCGCGGTATGAGGGGAGACTGGCTGGAAAAGGCACGCTAGGAGCGGACTTAATAATATGCAGGGACGGGCATTCTTGGTCTCAAGCACACTACACAGTTCTACAGAACTCTACCTTGGTGACCCCGTATGTCGATGAACACAAGAACAGTCTGCGCTCCAAACACCCGGAGCAGTGTGACGACTGGATTACATGTGAACACATCAGGACTTTCAGCAGTTGGTTGGAAACACGTCTCAGAGGTGACACCACTGTTTGTGATGAGTTGTACTCGTTGTCCAGGGGACCATCTTCGACTGTATTGACTTACAAAGGATATGAGATAAATGGGAACACATTTTACACGATCGCCCAAGATCAAAAGAGCACCAACCAAAACAGCGGTGTCTGCTTTGATGCAGCAACCGAGAGGGGAAAGGACACATATTATGGTTACATAATGGACATATGGGAACTTGACTACGGACATGATTTTAAGGTCCCTTTGTTTAAGTGCAAATGGGTCAATCTGTCAGGAGGCGGGGTACAGGTAGACCCCCAGTACGGAATGACAACAGTGGATGTGAACAATCTTGGGTACACTGACAAACCGTTCGTCCTAGCCAATGATGTGGCACAGGTTATCTATGTGAAGGACATGTCTACCAGACGGAGAAAAAGAAAAGATGAGGAAGCGAATACATCATACGATGAGCCAAAGCGCCACATAGTTCTTTCAGGAAAAAGGGACATTGTGGGAGTGGAGGGCAAGACAGACATGTCTGAAGATTATGAAAAGTTTCATGAAATTCCTCCCTTCAAAGTCAAGGCTGACCCAAGCATCCTGATAAACGATGAAGATTATCCATGGTTACGGCGCAATAAGCAAATGACACAAGCGAAGAAAAAGTGAAGACTTTCTCCCGCAACTATTATGATGATACCATGCCAACTTTGTAACAGACGAGTATGATACCATTGTCCGTTTTGTACACGAAGTGCATCCAGTTTTGCCGTAACCCTCTCAACTTTCTTGCACATACTATGTGGATGAAATGATGATACCATGCCAACTTTCAACCTTTTCAGAGTTCATTTGAAATGCTTTTCAATTTTAGGGTCTTATACCTCAAAATAATCAGTAAATGCATGAAAAATGGTGCATGAAAAATAACAAATAAAATCAATAAGTAATTAGAAACAAAAAAATATAAACTTTAATAAAATATATAAGTAGAAACAAGATAAAATAAACTTTAATAACATAAATAAAATTTATGAAACTAAAATTATCAAAGTATTTTCTGTTCAAAACATTATAAGCAACCTCTAGTATTATTGAAACTAAAATTATATAAAATTGATGCAACTAAAATTATCGAAGTATTTTCTGTTCAAAATCATTGAAAGCAAAAAGAATTTTCCTAAAGAACTTTTTTTGTTAGAAACTTTAATAGCAAAAAGAATTATCATAAAGTAAAATAAATAAGTAATTAGAAACAATATAAATTAAATAAGTTTTTTGTTGAAAGTAGAAACAAAACAAAATAAATAAAGAAAAAAAGAAAACAAAAAAAGGCAAAAAATAAAAATTATGCCACCTACTGGGCCACCACGGCCTGAATACGACTAGAAACCCATCCATGGGCCAGGATTCAGGCCCGCAGAAGGCCCAGTAGGCCCACAGGCATGTACAGAGAGGTTAGGCCCGTAAGCCTGCTTTAGAGAGGAGCTCGATAGCTCAGGCGCACCGCACCTTATAAACAGGTGCGGCTCTCTCTCAGCTAGCGAGGTGGGACTAAACTCCCACCACCACGCCGCTGTGCAAGGCCATTGGTCCCGGTTGTTGGCACGAACCGGGACCAATGCCACCCTTTGGTCTCGGTTCGTGGCACCAACCGGGACCAATGCCCCCACTTTAGTCCCGGTTGGTGCCACCAACCGGGACCAAAGGCCGCCGGTTCCCGCCCTT
>NC_057805.1:3475896-3476556 GCF_018294505.1 Triticum aestivum
GGCACTAACTGACAGTTTATAATTTTGCTGACCTAAAAGCAAAAACAATTAAAAAATAAAGCAACAAACAAAAGAAAATAAATAATGCAAAAAATTTAAAAAACTGCCACCTATTGGGCCACCACGGCCTGAATACGACTAGAAACCCAACCTGGGCCAGGATTCAGGCCTGCAGAAGGCCCAATAGGCCAACAGACAACATAGTGTGAGATTAGGCCCATAAGCCTGCATTTGAGAGGAGCTCGAGAGGGCAGCTGAAGCAGGGCTTATAAACCACTCCGAGCCCCTCTCAAATAGCGAGGTGGGACTAAACTTTTGGCTGCGACGCGGGCAGCAAGAGGCCTTTGGTCCCGGTTGGTGGCACCAACCGGGACCAATGCCCCCCCTTTAGTCCCGGTTGGTGCCACCAACTGGGACCAAAGGCCGCCGCTTCCCGCCCTTTGGGCTGCTGAAAAGAGGCCTTTGGTCCCGGTTGGTGGCACCAACCGGGACTAATGCCCACCTTTAGTCCCGGTTGGTGCCACGAACCGGGACTAAAGGATTTGCTATATAAGTCCACACTTAGGAAATTTTCGACATACCTCGCCAGTTGCCCCCGACGCCGCCAGGCTGCCCGTGCTCGCCGTCGCCGCCCGCTCCTCATCGCCGTCGCCCCGCGCC
>NC_057805.1:3476749-3490279 GCF_018294505.1 Triticum aestivum
GCCACCAACCGGTACCAATGCCCTGCATATATAAGCAAACACTTAGCAGTTTCCACCAAATCCATCACTTCTTCACCCCCGACGCCCCTGCTCCTCCTCGCCGTCGCCGCCCGACGCCCCTGCTTCACGTTGCCGTCGCCGCCACCACCGACGCCGTCAGGCTGCTCGACGTCGCCGTCACCGCCGCCACCGACGCCGTCAGGCTGCTCAACGTCGTCGCCGCCGCCGCTTTCGCCCTCTGCCCCGACGCCCCTGCTCCTCCGAGTCGCCGTCGCCGTCGCCCTGCTCCACCGTGCCCCGCTGCCCCCTGTCAGGACCAGCCTGCTCCCGCGCCCCTCCCCTGTCCCGCGCCCCTGCGCCCCGCCCCGCCGGCGCCGGCGCCGGCCCCTCCGTCGTGCCCTCCGCCCCTGCCCTTAGATGTTTTTACATGTTTTTTAGATTATTTTAGTTTATGTTTAGTTTAGTTTTAAGATTAGGAAAATTTCAGATGTGTAGTAATATTTATTTAGATGTGTAGTTAATTTAGATGTTGTAATTTGTTCATAAAAATTGTGCACTTTTGTATAGAAACTTTTTTTTTCATATGTACGAAAATGTAGAGTGAAAACGAAAACAAACATATAAGAAAAAACAAAGGAAAAAATGAAGAAGGAAAAGAAAACCGCCCGGCCCAGCCACCACCGCATTTTCATAAAGTGTTTCCACCGAGTCCACGTCGCACCGATCGAGCACCCGCGGCGAAGCAAGTCTTTTTTTAAGGTAGTTCTTTGTTAAAGTGAGGGGGGACATCGGACATTACATGAGGCGGGGGGAGGGGGCGTCGGACATGACATGAGGGGGGACGGCGGAAAAAATAAGAAGAGGAAGAAGAAGAAAAAAAAAAGAAATCTTCCACTCCTCTATTCCTTCTTATTCTCCTCTTTTTTTTCTTCTTCTTTTTTATCGGGAATGAGGGTGTCGAGGATCGCCGAGCGGTCGAGGGTCGGGAACTAGGGCGGAGGGTCGAGGGTCACCGAGGGGTCGAGGGTCGTCGAGGGTTCGAGGTGCGAGGGTCTTCGAGGGGTCGAGGGTCGAGGAACGCCGAGGGGTTTTGTTGAATCCTTTGACACTAGCTAGACAAACGTGAAGCGTTGCGAGGCCACCCCAAACCCTGGAGAAGCTAGGTCTATGTTTGCCACTAATATATCCACCTGCTTCATGTTTAGAAAAGTGTATATATGTATGTATGTTCTCTGTGTATATATGTTCATATATGCAAAAGTTAGATTTTTAGAAAAGTGAGCACCCCCTCTCGACCGTGATAACTTATACCATGGGAGCAACCCCCCCGTCCCTCTCGCTCGACCAAAACTCTCGAGGACACCCAAACCATAGAAAAAAACGATGTCGGTCTCCTACCCCCTCCCGCCGCGCCCCTACCCTTGAAGCGTTGCCGAGGCCACCCCAAACCCGGAATAATTGCCATGTTGTAATATTTGCAGAAACAATGGAGCACGGACGAGACGAGGAAGCAGAAGAGGTGTTGGGGGACATAATCTTAGCCGGAGGTGATGTCTTGTCATATCTTAACGACAATGATGGTCTGGAAGAACAGGGTGAAGAAGCAGGCTACGGTGATCGAAGAGTGGAGGAGGAAAGACATGATTATGATGGCTCCGGTGACCCAATGCTGGTGCAAGAAGGAGCCCGTGGTGACGGCTCCGGTGACCGAACAGAGTCCGGCCAGGTAAATATATTAGTTAAGCCTGTGCTGACTAGCTAATTGATGCATTCATTGTTTTGGTATGTACACATATTAATTAACTCTCGTCTTTCTTCTTTTTTCTAGCCCTCCGGATCAAGCACAACTTCGGTAAAGAGACGAGGCCCGATGAGAAAGTTGCGCTCGGATGAAAGGTTTGAGATCACAGCAATCGCGCGCGACGGCCAACCGACTGAACCCATCCGGACAAAGGATGCATTTGCTGCTCAGTGCGGGGTTCTAGTTAGGGACAAGATCCCGATCAGCATCCACCAATGGTATAAGCCTAAGAAGGAAGACCCTGAGGTGTCCTATGTCAATGATATGCAAAAAGATGATCTTTGGACTGAGCTGAAGGCAAATTTCACCCTACCGCCAGAGGAGGATCCGGAGAAGCCAGTTAAAGAGCAATTAATCAAGTCTCATGCTCTTAAGAAGATGGCAGACCTATTCAGGAGGTGGAAGAATGAGCTGAAAACGTTTGTCGACAAAGAAGAGACGCCAGAATTCATCGGCCGGTATGAGAAGATCAGAGATCACTGGCCCGCATGTGTGGCCCACAAGACATCGGAAAAGAGTAAGAAGATGTCAGCGACAAACAAGAAGAATGCTGCGAAGAAGAAGCTTCACCATCGCACGGGGTCAGGTGGCTACCTCAAAGCCCGGCCTAAGTGGGCCAAGGCTGAGAATGATCTGCTTGATAAAGGGATCGAACCACAGACAATGAACTGGCCAGACCGTTACCGGACTTGGTTCTTCGGGGCTGGCGGAAAATTGGACCCTGTATCAGGGAAGTGCTTTTGGACGGACGAGCTTTTGAGAATACCAGTCAAGTGGCTTCAGCACTATATCGATGCAGCGCAGCAAGCGACGTTCGTTCCAGACAGAGAGAACGACGAGCTCACAATGGCCCTCGGGAATCCTGAGCACCCTGGACGGACACGAGGCACGCCAAGCTCCGTTCCATGGAAGGCTGGTTTTCCGGACGCAGGCGGTTACAAAAGCCAGGAGAGGAGGAAAAAAGTGGAGTAGACCCAAATTCAGAAGCTGCACGAAAGGGTTCAAGCGCTAGAGGAACAAGACGGCAATCGACATGCCGAAACTACCCCTGAAGCTACCCCGCCATCTCAGCGGAGAAGCAGCGTGACTTCCACCGAGCTGCTTCAGCCGGAGCAAGTCTTGATGGCTCCTGCTAGCTACTCCGTGGATGCTATCACGGAGTCTCAACATTGCCACCTTATGACGCAATGGCAGAACTTCAAAGTCAAGGCGGCTGTTGGCTCTGTTTTACCTCCTGAACCCGGCGCAACCTACCACTGCCGGCCGATTCCAGAAGGATATGCTAGGGTGATGGTGGATGAAATAACGGAGGGATTTGAGGACCTCCGGCTTGACCACCCTACCGGTGAAGGGGAGACTCGGCTGGGTTCTGCTCTAAAGACTCCATGCCTATGGCGGAAGGAGCTCATTAACCTTCCGAACTGGACGCCTCCGGCGAGTAAGGGCACTCCGCCTCCTCCTCCGGCAAGTGATCAGGGCACTCAGCCTCCTTCTCCGGCGCGTGGCGGCACTCCGCCTCCTTCTCCGCCTGCGCCGGCGCGCCAGAGCAGCCAGCCTCCTCCTTCTCCGCCTCGTCAGCAAGGGCGGAAGAGACCCGCCGCCGCTCCGGCTGCTCCGGCGCGTTGTAGTCCTTCTCCTCCGCCTCATAAGCAAGGAAAGAAGACAGCCGCAGCCGCTCTGTCTGCTCTGCCGGCGTCTAGCAGTACAGCCAGAGGCGGGAGGCAATACAGATTCGGTCCTTCTCTGAAGACTCCAGAGAAGTTACCATACGAGAGGACCGAGGAGGAAACCACGAAGATCGTACGAAGATCAGCATCCACCAGTGGTATAAGCCTAAGAAGGAAGACCCTGAGGTGTCTTATGTCAATGATATGCAGAAAGATGATCTTTGGACTGAGCTGAAGGCAAATTTCACCCTACCGCCAGAGGAGGATCCGGAGAAGCCAGTTAAAGAGCAATTAATCAAGTCTCATGCTCTTAAGAAGATGGCAGGCCTATTCAGGAGGTGGAAGAATGAGCTGAAAACGTTTGTCGACAAAGAAGAGACACCAGAATTCATCTGCAAATATGAGAAGATGAGAGATCACTGGCCCGCATTTGTGGCCCACAAGACATCGGAAAAGAGTAAGAAGTTGTCAGCGACAAACAAGAAAAATGTTGCGAAGAAGAAGCTTCACCATCGCACGGGGTTAGGTGGCTACCTCAAAGCCTGGCCTAAGTGGGCCAAGGCTGAGAATGATCTGCTTGATAAAGGGATCGAACCAGAGACAATGAACTGGCCAGACCGTTGCCGGACTTGGTTCTTCGGGGCTGGCGGAACCTTGGACCCTGTATCAGGGAAGTGCATTTGGACAGATGAGCAAATGAGAATACCAATCAAGAGGCTTCAGCACTATATCGATGCAGCGCACCAAGGGACGTTCATTCCAGACAGAGAGAACGACGAGCTCACAATGGCCCTCAAGAATCCTGAGCACCCTGGACGGACACGAGGCACGCCAGGCTCCATTCCGTGGAAGGCTGGTTTTCCGGACGCAGACGGTTACAAATGCCAGGAGAGGAGGAAAAAAGTGGAGCAGACCCAAATTCAGAAGCTGCACGAAAGGGTTCAAGCGCTAGAGGAACGAGACGTAGCTCGCAGCAGTCGACCTGCCGAAACTACCCCCGAAGCTACCCCGCCATCTCAGCGGAGAAGCAGCATGGCTTCCACCGAGCTGCTTCAGCCGGAGCATGTCTTGACGGCTCCTGCTAGCTACCCCGTGGATGCTATCACGGAGTCTCAACATTGCCACCTTATGACGCGATGGGAGAACTTCAAAGTCAAGGCGGCTGTCGGCTCTGTTCGACCTCCTAAACCCGGCACAACTTTTCACTGTCGTCCGATTCCAGAAGGATATGCTAGGGTGACGGTGGACGAAATAACGGAGGGATTTGAGGACCTCCAGCTTGACCACCCTACCGGTGAAGGGGAGACTCGGCTGGGTTCTGCTCTGAAGACTCCATGCCTATGGCGGAAGGAGCTCATCAACCTTCCGAACTGGACGCCTCCGGCGAGTAAGGGCACGCCGCCTCCTCCTCCGCCTCCTCCTCCGGCGAGTGATCAGGGCACTCAGCCTCCTTCTCCGGCGCGTGGCGGCACTCCGCCTCCTCCTCCGACGAGTGATCAGGGCACTCAGCCTCCTTCTCTGGCGCGTGGCGGCACTCCGCCTCCTCCTCCGCCTGCGCCGGCGCGCCCAAGCAGCCAGCCTCCTCCTTCTCCGCCTCGTCAGCAAGGGCGGAAGAGACCCGCCGCCGCTCCGGCTGCTCCGGCGCGTCGTAGTCCTTCTCCTCCGCCTTGTAAGCAAGGAAAGAAGACAGCCGCAGCCGCTTCGTCTGCTCTGCCGGCGTCTAGCAGTACAGCCAGAGGCGGGAGGCAATACAGATTCGGTCCTTCTCTGAAGACTCCAGAGAAGTTACCATACAAGAGGACCGAGGAGGAAACCACGAAGATCGTGCGAGCCGAAGTGAAGAACTTCTTTGAAGGGGTGAAAGCAAAGAAACATCCACCTCCGGAGGAGAAGGTAGATCCGGTGAAAGCGAAGCGCACTCTGGCTGCCCTGACAAAACCACCAAAGTCTCCGCCGAAAGGCAACTATGAGCGCATTCTTGCAAAGACATTTGTCGAAGCGGAGCGGTCGGGAAGTACTGTCAGTGATCAAAGGTTAAAAGAACGACGGGCTGGGAAAAAATTTGCCCAGCTCGGCGAACAAGCGAACCAATCGTGCCCCCCGCTCAAGGTGTCTAGCGACATCGTCGCTGCAGATCCGAGGATGGTGCCCGGTTATAGCAATCTTGGAGATTACCTGCCCGACGATGTACATTATGAAATCTTGGAGGTGGACGAACACAAATACCATTACGGGAAGCCTCTCGTCAAAGATAAAAGATCTCTAACAACGATGATGCGAAGATTACATGATTGGTACATGAAAACCTGCAGAGAGTCTGGGGAGGAATACTTTGATGCTGAGAGTTAAACTGGAGCATGACCTCGTTGGAATTGAACTGTTGAATGTTCCATTTGAGGAGTTCTTCCAGTTTTTCAATCAAAAGGCCCTCGATAAATCAATGATCACTTGCTACTGTCTGTAAGTAGTACTACTTCTGTCATTAAGTCTCTCTATATAGGTCAGCTCTTTCATTGCATGTATTTATAATTATCCTCACTATATTATGCAGATTGAAGATCGCCGAATTGAAGAAAAGACAAATCGGTGATATTGGGTTCATTAACACAAATCTCATAGATGCAACTGAGGTTAAATATCATGCCGAAAATACCGAGGCCAACTTGCTACGATCGTTGGTAATAAATGAAAACAAAGATATAATACTCTTTCCTTACAACTTCAAGTGAGTGTTACTGTCTTGTGCATATTCGGTTTCCCTTATTAGTCCAGGTTATAGTAATGTAATTGATGACTTATGCATGCATGCGCAGCTTCCACTATATTCTCCTAGAGATTAAGCTTGAGCAGGGAGTAGTAACCGTCTTAGACTCGAGACGGAAAGATCCCCAGGACTATGCGGACATGACTCAAATGCTCGAGAAGTAAGTTAAATCGATCATTATCCACCATATCAGCAACTTTGTTCATTTCCTGATATCAAGTAATTGTTTTCTTTGTCTGGCAGGGTTTGGAGAAAATTCACCAAAAAAGCTCCGGGACTGCCGAAGAAGCTGCAATTTAGACACCCGAAAGTAAGTACTATAGTAGCATGTTCCGCGCATCTCCTAGTGATTCAAGCGCTAGTTTCATCAATACCATTTAGCATGCTTGCTTATCAGTTTGATTGACCTCTATTTCTTGTAAAGTGGTTGTGCAGGAACCCGGGAATAATTACTGTGGATACAACGTTTGCGAGTCCATCCCCTACACGACCTGTGAGCGGGGCTACTCTGACGAACAATATGAAGTGCGTAAGCAATAATATTCACAATTTTATTTTATTACCATCATTTGTGTCGAGTTTCATTTATTCATATATATATATGTATTGACCCTCTTCTTCAAATTAGATCTTTCGGATGCGGGATGAACTCCTAGCACCAGATCGTATGCGAGCAATTCAAGAGGAATTGGCGGCATTCTTCCTTGACCACGTGATCGCTGAAAACGGAGAATACTATGTGGACCCTGTGTTCTTACAATTTAATTAGGAGATTATATTGTAAGAGATAATTATTGTATATATGTAGCCGGTAGTGTCGGATAGATATACGAGAACTTGTTGTTCGACCAATCTCTCGGAGAAGGAGAGGTGGTCGATATCACTTCTCTCTGTATGCATATGTTCATGACGATCTTCTGTTTCCTTCATTTGCTTACTAGCTAGCGTGTCTAGTCCTCTCCATAGGTATATAGTACGTAGCGTCGACCAAGCACGGAGATAAGAGAGGACACTTCTCTCTATTAATTAGCTAGCTAACACAATATATGAAACACCTAAAATAACCCCCCAAAACCCCCAACCCCCCCCCCTTTCAAAAAAAACAAAAACCCCAGCCACTGAAATGCTGACGCGTGGATGCCTATTGGTCCCGGTTAGTGCCACCAACCGGGACTAAAGACCCTCCTGCCTGGGCTCGCCGCACCGGCCACGCGGAGGCCCATCTGTCCCGGTTCGTGTAAGAACCGGGACTAAAGGGTTAGGGCATTAGTAACGACCCTTTAGTACCGGTTCAAAAACCGGGACAAAAGGCCCTTACCAACCGGGACAATAGGCCCTTTTTCTACTAGTGTCAGCTTAATGAAGATAGAAGATAAGATACATGTTTGATCAAGTCAAAGTACAAAGAGTAGATTCAAGTTGATGAACTACACCATATTAGTTCTGCTGAAAACAGCGTCAGTCCGGGTTAGTTTCATTCAAATCATGCAAATTAGAGTCCAAAACAAGAGCAAAATTATTTGCAAAAGTAGATACGTTGGAGACGTATCATGCCCTCCCCCGCATTGCTCCCTAGGGGCGGCTCGAGTGGAAACCCTAACCCACCGCCGCCGGCGCCCCATCTCCCTCCTCCCCCCTCGCCACCATCGGCGCACGTTGGCGGGCAAAGCCCGTTAACGGCCGGCGGCGGCGGGATCTGGCACTCACGGGTTCTGGAGCCCGTCGGGATCTGGTGCACACAGGTTCTGGTGTTCGGAGGGCCGGCGGTGTGGGCAGTGGTCCTGCTCACTGCGGGATCTAAAGCGGGTGTGATGGCGCATGGCGGAGCTCGCAGCGGAGTGGAGGTACGAGGCTGGGGCTCGCGGGAGGAGAAGGCCGCGGCCGGTGGCTCCTCTTGGAGGAATCGGTGCGGGCCATGGTGGCGGCGGCGTGGCGAGGCCATGGCGGCATGGCGGAGCTTGGCAGGAGATGATGCGCTTGCAGCGGCCGAGCGCGCCGCGGTCCATGGCGTCTCCGTCGGGGTGTCTCCCCCTTCTATGTCATCGCGGGTGAGTCCAAGACGGTGGCTTTAGTGGACCGTCCAAGTTCCGCCATCTACTTGCCACCTCCTTTTAGGCATCAAGGGTGGATGGTGCGTCGACCAGGAAAGTTCAGTCGGAGTTGGTGTTGTCTTCGGAGGTGACCGGCGTTGGTCGAGACACGGCGATGTTACTCAGTCTTGGACATGCTCTTTTTGCTTTGTAGTTGTGTTATCGGTGGTGGCTGTCTTCGGACTAGTCCTGATCTGAAGTTTGCACTACGCTATATATATATATATATATAGACACACACACCTTACCTTGGCGATTTTGTCAGGCTTGAAAGCGCCGTGTCAATGTCTTTGTTTGTTTGCTAGTCTCTGCGATCAACATTTGAATGTAGACTTTCTATGACGCTTTTTTTTTAGAAAAGGAGAAAGACCCCCGGCCTCTGCATCTGAACGATGCATACAACCACTTCATTAATTATTCTCAAAATACCTTACGAAGAAATACAACAGTAAGTCTGAAGCCACCGTCTAGGCAACATCTGTCGCTACTCCTATCCATTTGATGAAGGGATGCTGATAGTCTGGGCCTAATACCAAACAGACCTCGCAGCCAAACCTAACATCTAAGACCTGAGTTGGACGCCTGCCGGGTATGGGTCACCCACCGGTCTGGCGCTCTCCTCAACCAGGACGCCTGCCGGGTATGAGGCCGCCGTAGCCACCTGCCACCAATCCATCTTCAGAGATGTACTGCTGCATCTACCTTGCCTGGTCTAGCTGCCGTCGACGCCACCCCGACGCCAGACAACGCCACCATCCTGCGCTCGTCCATCAACACACGCCCAGCAGCGAGACCCCGCTGCTCCATGCCGCTGAGACCCGCCATTGTCGACGTGTCAGATGCAACGCCGCTCCTCCTTCGCGAGCACCATCTGCTACCATTGGTCCTATCCCCTCCACCTGTAGATCCTCTGCACTCCCAACCGATCCTCAGTGCCCCTGACGACACCTCCAGGAAGGTCACGATGCAAAAAGCGCCGCTGCCGCCAGATCCGAAAAGGATTGAAGGTTTTCACCCGGCCGGGGATCAGGGTGGGTAGATTGGGCCCTCAGCTGCGCCTTCATGTAGGAAAGCGGCGCCCATGGGAGTCGCCGCCGCCGGGCCGGCTAGACTGGCCAAGGTTTCCCCCGGACCCAAAGTACACCACCATGGCTCACCACCACCGGAGCCTGCAGCCGCAAACCACCGGGACGACAGAGGCAGCAGGAGAAAGGGGAACCTCCAGATCTGACGCAACGGAGAACCGCGCCATGGCCGGACTCCACCAGCGACCCGCCACCCGCGCGGCCGAGTACGCTGGCCAGCGTCGCCTGCAGACGTCTCCAGCCGCCGGACGACGCCGCCTCGCCGAAAGGGCCGCCGCCCAAGGATCCGCAGGCCACCGATGCGATACTCCGGCCCGCAGGCCGACGGGATCGATTTGGGCGCCGAGATCCCCGCCGCCACCTTCCCCGGCGTCCGCGCAGGCTTTGCCGGCGGCCGTCTCCGGCGGAGGCGAGGGACGGAAGGAGGATGAGGGGAGGCGGGCGGCGAAAGATCGGATCGCCAGGGGGCGACGCGACAGACTTTCTATAACACTTGTCCTGACTTTTTATTGATCTGTATTAATTACACTTGTCCGGTGTTTTTAATTATATGGTAGCAGGATGTTTGCTGCCCCATTCTGGTTGTCAAGTGGTCTCTTACTTGGAAGGATGATGTTCCTGTTCCTTCTTTTCTTTTGTACTCCCTCCGTCTCAAAATTTTTGTCTTAGATTTTTCTAAATACGGATGTATCAAGTTATGTTTTAGTATTAGATACATCCGTATCTAGGCAAATTTAAGACAAGAATTTTGGGACAAAGGGAGTAGTTTCTAGAAGACATTGGTTTCGGTAATGAAATCAAAAACAAAAAAGTATGTCATTTATTTCTAATAGATATATATATGATCCGATGGGTGGACTTGATCCAAGTTTATATGCAGCTTCATCGCTTCTGGATAAATGGTATACACAGGCTAAAGTTTTTTGCATAGGCTAAAGTTAGCCTATGCAAATATTTAGCATTATCTATCTATCGCCAAACACAAGAGGAAAAAATACACATGCCTAACCTAAGTGCTGCAATTATCTATCAATAGAGCATTGGTAAGAGGTATGTGTATGTACAAACATAAGCCTGTATACGACATATTACTAGCACTCAGCACCATGTGCTGCAACTCTGCTGGTCCAGTCATCCAAATGTTCATGTTTCAAAGAAAAAGTAAATCGTGGAACATCATTAAATGACGCAAGAGCTAATTGTAAGTAATAACCGCTGCAGAAATAACAAGAGCCTTATCGGTATTTGCTAGCCAGGTTTACAAATTACAAGAATTGATTGGTATCACATTCATTCAGGGTGGATGGTCGGTTGTGGACTCAGCAGGGTTCTGTTTGTTTCTGTAGGGGGCGTAGATGTCTGAGGCCCTGAATCAGCCAGTCGAAAGTCATCATCATCATCATCATCGTAATAACTCAACATCATCATCATACTCATAACCAACACTAGCTAATTGTTCTTAGTATATTACCTAAGACCTGCTACACTCTCGGAGGTAAAATAGCATAAAACAGGTAAACCCCTGAATCTCCATTATGGAGAATACAGATCAACCTGTTTCCCATTCGTGGGTTGCGCTTCATGTTGCCCCCAAGTAGTTCCCTGCGATCTTTCAGAACTTTTCTCCATTCTTTGATTGTGAGGACTTCATCTCTTGGAGAAATTGTGTATGCACTAAAGTGAGACGTAGGCAAACTTGGGCGTAAACTAATAATGTTCATGTCCCCTTTCATATCCATAAGGCGAGGCACACAATCCGGCGGGAGTTTCTATTAAGGAATAATACTAACATACTTAGCAAAATATAGTTTAGCTTAAGAAGAATATATGCAAAAGATGCACCGGTGACATAATAGGAAATTTTTTACCATGACATCTCGATGGATGTTACCATAGTTCAACTCGTGCACTAGTGGCACGTATTTATCATAACTCGGAGGAATTTGATAATTCATCTTAAAAGTCTCAACATCATTAATCCATGAAACAAAATGATCTTTCTAATTGCAAGTTAATTCAGACCCATAACTGTAGTAGGTTTTATCTACTACGCCCCTTACATACTTTGAAGAACGGAAATAAGTTGTCAATGGAAATAAGCTGTCAACTATTTTTAAATAAACAATATAAATTACTTAATATATATGTTTGAGAAACTCACATCAAGTAGAAGTGAAAACGTATCAACATCGACCCAAATGTCGATATTATCTTCCTCGATGTCATCTTCAGGATCATCAAGATCGAATGTGACATTCATACCCTCCTAAAAACCGTACGCCTTGCATAGTGCTGCCCATGTCGAGCAACCAAAATGAGAGTAGGTCACCGCATTGTATAGCTTTACTGCAAAAGCATAACCATGCTGGGTCCTGAGGTGAACTATCTTTGTCTCCGTGTTCTCATGATCTTCAAAATCCAAATTCTGCAAGACATAACATCTTACATGGCAAGGGATGCACTAGCCGAATGGTTAAAAAAACAAAAATTACACGTTACAGAAAAGAAGAAGTCATGGTTATTTACTATAAAAGACTCGTCGTCATTGCTTACCGTACAAACATCGAAGGTCTCGTCGAGCTTAACAGTGAAGCGTCGACCGTCTTGGAGGTGAGGCCTATCGCATAGACCCTGGTCGTCGCCGCAGGCGTCGCACTCTGGGATCCTATCATCGTCAGACATTTTCTATGTTCATAATTCAAATATTAAAAATCGATCAACGACGATTACCATGAAAATCAAAACATACATCACTATTCAGCACGGGTTGACTTTCGGTCCATCGAGTCTTCCTTGGTACACTCTCATCTCAGGTGGTGTATATGGTGGGCACTCACTCACTGATGTTGCGACCGTCGGTGATGGTCACTCCTCCGTTTGTTCCCTCACTGATATTTTCGACGGTCGGTGATGGTCGCTCCTCCGTTTGTTCCCTCACTGATATTTTCAACCGTCGGTGATGGTCGCTACTCCTTCTTCCCCTAGTGCATAACAAAGGTCTATCACAAGGAGAAGATGGAAAAGCGACCCCACGACAACCGTCGGGATTCTTCTCTCTCATATATGGAGCAAGGAGCACCAACAGACTGAAAGTCAACCCGTTACATATATGGAGCAATGACATAAAAAATGGCCTATGTTCTGCCGGAATGTCGATTAATTCCCGTTCCGGCAAATCACAAGAACTCGATAGTTCCTACTTTCTGGCACAAGTCATGTCAAAATTCACAAAAAAAAACTGGCATGAACTTTGCTAAATTAGGACATGTCGAGCGCATGATATTTGCCGGAACGAAAATTAATCAATATTTCGGCAAAATATAGGCCACTCGAAGGTGTTCCCTGCAAACAATAAAAGCCAAGATAGCACTTGACAAGAACATACACATGCTAGTACTACACAACACTACTCCACATATCACATGTCTAGATAGATCATCTTTACTCACTAGACGGCTGTCGAGGACGCGGGTCTTGTCGGTGATCTTCTGGGTGTCGTCGAGCAGCTCGTCAGTGTGATCTACCCTGCACCACATGAGGAGTCACACATGAGCATGTAAACACTATTGCAATTTTCATTTCTTCACATTTTCATTTCAAAAATACTAGCTTCATTTCTTCACATGTTCAAACAGAGTCAAGTTCCTTACATTTTCATTTAAAAAAAATCCTAGCTTCACATTTTCATTTCAAAAAAAATACAAGTCTCACATTTTCATTTCACAAAAAAAAAATGCAAGACTCACATTTTCAATTCAACATGGTTGGATTTTACTTCTCCCAATAATTCTCCTAAAATGTTCATATATTTTTTATGCACTTGATAATCAATTTATAATGAAACTTCTGAAATTCAATATATGGACTATAAAAACTAAATTTGTAAAACCCTAAAACCTAGAACTTGCATTTAAGAATATCCAATTTTATTCCTAATAAACCAATTTTTTTACCTACTGTCTACTTCTTCAACCCTAGAAAACTCTACCAAATAAATTTAGTAAATTACAAATTATAAAATAGAAAATGCATAAAACTGTAAAACAATTTGAGGGAGGCAGGAGGGTGGGAGGGAAGGGAGGCGGGAGGGAGGAAGAGAGGAGAGGGCGGCCGGTGAGAGAAG
>NC_057805.1:3490822-3491703 GCF_018294505.1 Triticum aestivum
ACGTTGGGCGGCGAGAGAAGGGGGGGAGGGAGGGAGGGAGGAGAGGAGGACGTTGGGCGGCGAGAGGAATAGGGAGGGAGGAGCTACCTCGGTGGAGGAGGAGCGGGAGCGACGGCGGCGGCGGGCAATGGTGGCGAGGAGAGTGATGAGAGAGAGAAAACAGACGGACGTGGAGGGGATAAGATGAGATTAGTAGTAGCGCGGGACAGAGGACCCGCGCTACCGCTAAGCCCATTAGCTGTAGCGCTTGATAGAGGACCCCTGCTACTCCTAAGCATGTCAAGAAAAAACATCATAAAATACATCGGTCATCAATGATCTTTTGGTGTAGAATCTAAATTGTCAGTATGAACCTTCAACGGTTAGTAACCGGTGAAGATTCATATTGCCACCGATCCTACACATAGAGTACAATGAAAACCAAAGTGGTCGTGATAGTTTGAGAATTAACATATTTAAGGTGGTAAACACCCTGTGCGTGGAGCAAGGTGGGACTACTGCTAAGAATAATAGCAGTAGCACAGGTACGCAAACCGCGCTACTGCTTAGCGGGGAGCCACGTGGTACATACATCATCAATGAAATTGTGAGAGGTTCATTTGTTTTTGTTTTCTCATTCGCAAAAAAGAAAGAAAGAGAGGAGCCTTTTTTTCTTTTCTTTTATGGAACTATATATGGGCAGCCGTATTTTCACCTTTTTCTTTTGCGAGTAGAAAAAAAGAAGCAGGAGCGAGGGATCCAAAAATTGGGAAAACGCGTCTGTCCGTCCTCCCCATTGCCCTCTCTTTCCCTCCGACAAATCCCTAGGTCGTCGGCGACCGCGACAACGACCACGCCAGTGGACGGCGGTCCGGCGCCCCCCTACTCGTCGGAGGTACCCT
>NC_057805.1:3492141-3507682 GCF_018294505.1 Triticum aestivum
CCCCCCTCTAGTCCCGCCGCCCCTCGCAAGCGTCCGTCCTCCGACGAACAGCGCCCGCGCGCTCGCTGCCGCTCGCCGCCCGCAAGGTGTTCGACAAAACGCCTAGAAGGTATGTATTGCTCAAAAGCCATGAATTTCGTGCATTTTGATTGTAGTTTTTATAGCATAGTATTGAACATTGTAGATGAGTTCGTCGTATGATTCTTCTGAAAAAGAATTTGATATGGAAGAGGAGGAGGATCTTGCAATGATCCTAGCTATGCATATCAATAAAAAACCGAAGCACGGTGGTTCGGTTATGGGTCGGCAGAAAATTTGGAGGGATAGGATCGATGCCCACAACAGATTGATCAGGCATTATTTTGCGGAGAATCCCACATACCCCGAGTCGTATTTTCGTCGCCGGTTTAGGATGAGCACCGAGTTGTTCAGGCGCATTGCAGAGAAACTAGCGAGCCATGACCACTTTTTTCAGCAAAGGAGGAATGCCGCCGGAGAGCTCGGGCATAGCACCTTTCAGAAGGTGACAGCCGCTTTGCGTATGTTGGCATACGGTATACCGGCTGATCTAGTTGATGATCACTTGGCTATGGGTTAGAGCCAAGCCATCATGTGTGTCAAGCGCTTCGCAGTCGGAATTGTGCAAGTGTTTGGCGAGGAGTATTTGAGATCTCCCAATGCTGAAGACGCCGCAAGGCTATTGGCGATGAACAAAGCTCGCGGCTTTCCTGGCATGCTTGGCTCAATAAATTGCATGCATTGGAGTTGGAAGAATTGTCCAAAGGCATGGCATGGGCAATTCCACGGCCAAAAAAAGGGTTCCACTATAATCCTTGAAGCGGTGGCCGATCAAGAGACTTGGATTTGGCATGCATTTTTTGTAATGCCTGGATCTTTGAATGGCATCAATGTTGTCAACCAGTCACCACTGATGACTAAGATTGCAAATGGTGAGTTGCCACTGGTGTAGTTTGTAGCAAATGGCCGTACATACAACTATGGCTATTATCTAGCGGATGGCATCTATCCAAAGTGGCAAACCTTTGTCAAGCCATTGAAAAAGCCAAAAGGTAAGAAAAATCTTGATTTCCACAATGCTCAGGCGGCGGCTAGAAAAGATGTGGAGAGAGCTTTTGGGATTTTGCAAGCCCAATTTGCTATTGTGAGAGGACCGGCTAGATTTTGGGAGCAGAAAATGCTTTGGTAGATCATGCACGCTTGTGTGATCATGCATAACATGATCATCGAGAATGAGCGTGGCCAAGATGTAGACTACTCTCAGTATGAGCTCTTGGGACATCCCGTGCGAGTGCGACGGAGGGCTGAAAGGGTGGCCCGTTTTGTTGCCTCCTATCATGCCATTCGACGTCCCGCAGCGCATAATAATCTTTAGAAGGATCTCATTGAGGAGTGGTGGGCATGGAATGGACGACAAAGAGCATCATGATTTGTGCGTTCGATATTGTATTGTTGAACTATTTGTTGTGTTTATTGCACTATTTGTTGTATTGAACGATAAACTGTTTGTTTGAGTTGTAATAACGAAATTGAACTATTTATTTTGATTTATTTTTGTTTGTGTTTGATCTTTTTGCTTCTGTTTTGGAATGCATATGTTGTTTGTGCGAGAGTCGCGCGCCCTGCATTTTTGCGCACTGCTGGAGCTGCGCGCACGCGCGCGCTGCTTTTTAGCGCGGCTGCTGGAGCCAGCGCTGCGCCAAACCAGGCGATGGGCGCGCGGCGAAGCAGTTTTTAGCGCGCGGCTGGATGGGCGCCGCGCCAAACCAGGCGATGGGCGCGCGGCAAAGCAATTTTCCGCGATGGGCCCATGGAAAATTTCTGAGAGAGCGAACATATTTTTTTAATTTGGGAAACGAATTTCGAAAACTTGATTTTTTTTTTGTAAATTCTTAATTAATTTGAAAAAGCAAAAAAAATGGAAAAAATAAATAAAAGAAAACTCCCGAAGAAACCGAAAAAATAAACAACAGGAAACAAAAAGAATAAAAATCCAGAATATTCTAGAACGTTTCCAGAACTGGAAAAAACGAAGCTGGAACGTTCCCAAAACAATAAACGATTGTTTCCAAATTGACCGGTCCATCCCGCCTTGCCTATTGTGTTGGGCCCGTTGCATGTAACACGTCCAAGCACATTTGTTTATTATTAACATTCGAAGCTAGCATGTAGTACTGTTTTGCATTTCCCCCCTTTTCCCTCTTTTCTTAATTTTATTTATATTTTGAAGTGTTCCACATATGCATATATAAGTGAAAAATATTTTACTTATTTTTGGGAACTTCTAAAATGGCATTAAAAACGGTTCATGAAATATTAAAAAAAAACATGCAATCTATGAAAATGGTTTATGCCATTCAAAAGTATGACCATAACATACAAAAAATGTTCACAAGTATAAAAATATGTTCATCACATTTTTACAGGATGTTAATGATATGGAAAAAAATCACGAAATTTTAGGAATTTCATACGCTTATTTTTTCTTGATATTTAGGAAATGTTCACATATTTTAAAATATATCGTGATTTTTTAAAAAAAGGTTCATTAAATGTCAAAATCTTTCTCCCAAAGTTAAAATTTTCACCGTGTATTCAAAAAATATTCAACATGTATCTAAATTTTGTTAGCTATATTAAAAAAATGTTCAGCGTGCATTTAAAAAATTGAACGTGTATTAAAAATAAATGGAAATTGAAAAATAAGAAAAACAATATAACAAGTAGGAAAAAAACAAGAAAGAAAAAAATCGAACAGAATCTTCAGAACACGACACAAAGGGTTCCTAAAACGGCTGGAAGCAATATTTTTGGACTGGCCCATTTTCACACGTGACTATAGACGGTCGCTCGATAGGTCACACAATAAGTGAGACAAAGGTGTTTCTCAAAATAAAATAAAAAATAAGTGAGACATAGGTTTTGCCCGCCAAAATGCACTCTAGTTTGTTTTTTGAGAATCCAAACACGCTCTAGTTTTCTTAGGAAACCAAACGTGCTTTAGTAGAAGAAAATAAAATAAACCGGAAGGATGACGAGACATAGTCTATTCAAAGAAAAGAAAAGGAGAATGGCTCACACATTTATTATGGGCTGACCTTATTGAATCCATCGCCTTCTTGTTCATTGATCGAATGATCCATGGATGTGTGCGTTGATCTTGTGGATTGAAGGAAAGACGAAGGCACGACGATTCCTGAACGTGGCCATAGACATATATGGCAGAGGATTGCTGGTGGAGGAGGAGGGGATGCCTCCATGGTCGAGATGATGCCCGACCTCATCGAACCTAGGGGTTGGTGTGAGCTTGTCTAATTCTGCATTGTCCCCATCGCCGACCATGCCCGGCTCGATACACTCTACGTCATGGATGGGGAGACTCGTTGCTTCGACACCCTCATCTATTGAGACATCGAATCATCACCCTACAGGAGGGCCCACTGGCAGGGCTGTCACTGGCGCCAGCTACCTCCGCTGCCAACAAAAGGTAACCACTCCACCCAGTCCCACGCCCTGGTCCACAGTCACAATGGCGCCAACACCATATACATCTTCGTCCGTCCACTGATACGTCCATTTTTCATCATGTTTTCCGATTGATATTCTTTTTGTTTTAAAGTTATATTTCACTTTATGATGCAATTCTAATACCTTTTATCTCTTAATTTGCAAGATATATCACAAGTGGGAGAAGGCCGGCAGCTGAAATTCTGGACCTGAAAAGAGCTACAGCAGATATAGCTATTCTCCAGAGTTTCAAATGACCTGAAAGTTACGGAGATTTACTTTAGAATATATAAAAACACCGCAAGAAAAATATACATGATTAGCTGCAACCCTTTGCATTCGTTCTTGCTTTAAACATGATATGGAGGATAGCAAGAATGATTCCGGTAAAGATGTATGTGACAAATCAACTGAAAAAAAAATCAGCACGCCTGATAAGAGTAAGTAGCGAATCTAATGGCTCCTGATCAAACTCACCCGAGCCGAAGAATTACAATGAAATTACATATGAAACCGTCAACTATCATCTCCCGCAGTATCCTTTGTTCGAAACTAGACCTGTGCATGGACAGCCCGGCCCGGAGGCCCGAGCCCGAAAGCCCGGCATTCGGGTCGGGCCCCGGCTCCATTTTTTGGCCCGAAACCCTGGGAAAGGCTCGAAGTGCCCATAAATATACTTTATTGTTTTAATACCATGAATATTATTATGTTAATTGGAAAATGTCACTGTTAATGTGTTTCGGGCTGGGCTGGGCCAGGCCCGGGCTTGGGAGTTTTGCTTCAGGCTTTGACAAGCCCGACCCGAAACCCGGCCCGACCCGGTGAATGATCAGGTTTATTTGAAACCTATCATACATGGGTGTGGCTGGTGCAAGTTTGAAGGCAGGCGGTCGAGGACCTCGCAACCACCACATGGACTGCTTCTTTAATCTCAGCCGTTATAATTCGGTCCCACAAAATCAACGGGTTCTATTTTATAATTAACGATGCAAAACATATACATCCCATCTTAACCGTTATAATTTGGACCCACAAAATCAATGGTTTCTATTTTCTAATTAACGTGGAATTTCTAGGGAGTGCATAATTAGTATAGGTATAGATATAGATAGATAGATATAGATAGATAGATAGATAGATAGATAGATATCTGTTGCGTCAAACGTCTAAAAATGTTGAACTTTTATTAGAAAATATTAAACTTATATTTTTAAAAAGAAAAATATCTATTAGAAAAATATTCTTGACGTATACCAAAAATGTAGAATAAAAACCAAAAGAAACTTTAGATATGTGATGAAACTCAGGAAAGAAGAATAAAGAAAAAAGAAAACCGAGAAAAAGAAAAGAAAGCTGAAGCGTAACAAAGAAAGAAAACCAGTGAAGAAACAAAAACAAAACCTTAGAAACAACCAAAAAGAAAAAAATAAGAAAACCAGTGAAATTATAGAAAAGAAAAAAAATAGAAGAAATTGTAGAGAACCAAGAAAGAAACACAAAAAACTAAAGAACAGTAAATAAAAAAAACAGTGAAAAATAGAAAAACCAATGAAACGGAAAATGAAAATAGAAAACCCAAAAAATATCAGGAATAAACAAAGAAAACCGTAAGGAAAAGAAAAAAAAGGAAAAAGACCTCGAACGAACCTACAGCTACAGCGAGCCGTCGAGCAACCGATCGAACGTGGGAAGTAAATGCTTCACCAAGACGGAATATATACTCGTTATACCTAAGATATAGTCAGGTATCGCTATGTCTCGCGCTCAGAGAGTCGAGACTTCCGACCCGCTGAAGCGCGGGAGCATATGGGCCGGCCTAGGTTTGCGTGTTCTACACTTACTCGGTTTCTTTTTTTTTTCACGTTCTTTTGATTTTTGATCCCATTTTATAATTTTGTTTACACTTTCAAATCGTCTAAACATATATGTGACAAAAATATACTTTATATAATATATAGAAAAATGTTAATCACGCATTTGAAAAATGTTGAACGAGTATATGAAAAATGTTGAACAAGTATTTGAAATAAATGTTCGAAAAGTATTTGAAAAAAAGTTTGAAAAAAATATTTGACAAAATGTTGATCATGTATATGAAAATTTTGAACAACTATTTAAAAAATATTGATCATGTATATAAAAATGTTGAATAAGTATTTTCAAAATGTCAAACACGTATTTTAATATTTTTTATCATTATATAAACATGTTGAACAAGTATTTGGAAAATGTTGAACAAGTATTTCAATTTTTTAAATCATGTATATTAGAATGTGGAATGAAAACAAAAAGAAACAAAGAAAAACAAAAAAAATAAAACCGAAAAATAAAAATAAAAAATGGAGAATAAAAAATAAAACCAAAAAAATGGAGAAGAAAAAAGGAAAACCAAACAAAAAATGGAGAAGAAAAAAGGAAAAACAGTAAACCCAAAAAAACCCGAATAAAACCTCGTGAAAAACGAAAACAAAAATAAAAAAACCAGGTCAAAAATAAAAAACAAAAATACGGTGGTAGACTGCTGAGCCGCATCGCCAACCCCAAAAAAACACCTCTGCCACCCCTCCACGGCTGAGGCACAGCAGGTCAGCAGCACCAGATTCGGCGAGCATCGGCGGACGCGAAGGCAAAGGAGGAGGAGAGCATGCCCACGGCACTTGAGGAAAACTACGACAGTGTGTTGCTCGAAAACTACAAAGGAGGAGGGTCCGCACGCTTAACGTTCGTTGACGATATAGTATTATATGAGTTATGTGATTTGGTGACCGAATGTTGTTCGGGGTCCCGGATGAGATCACAGACATGACGAGGAGCTCCGGAATGGTCCGAAGGTAAAGATTGATATATAGGACGATGCTATTTGTGAAGGAAATATGCCCTAGAGGAAGTAATAAAGTTGTTATTTTATATTTTCTTATTCATGATAAAGGTTTATTATTCATGCTAGAATAGTATTGATCGGAAACTTAAATACATGTGTGAATACATAAACAAATACCGTGTCCCTAGTAAGCCTCTATTAGACTAGCTCGTTGATCAAAGATGGTTAAGGTTTCCTAACCATAGACATGTGTTATCATTTGATAACGGTATCACATCATTAAGTGAATGATGTGATGGACAAGACCCATCTGTTAGCTTAGCATAATGATCATTCAGTTTATTGATATTGCTTTTTTCATGTCAAATACATATTCCTTCGACTATGAGATTATGCAACTCCCAGATACCGGAGGATTACCTTGTGTGCTATCAAACGTCACAACGTAACTGGCTGATCATAAAGATGCTCTACAGGTATCTTCGAAGGTGTTTGTTGAGTTGGCATAGATCGAGATTAGGATTTGTCACTCCGAGTATCGGAGAGGTATCGGTAATACACATCATAAGCTTGCAAGCAAATGACTAAGGAGTTAGTTACGAGGTGATGTATTACAGAACGAGTAAGTAGACTTGCTGGTAACGAAATTGAACTAGGTATGAAGATATCGACGATCGAATCTCGGGCAAGTAACATGCCGATGGACAAAGGAAATTACGTATGTTGTCATAACGGTTCGACCAATAAAGATCTTCATAAAATATGTAGGAGCCAACATGGGAATCCAGGTTCCGCTATTGGTATTGACCAGAGGGGTGACTCGGTCATGTCTACAAAGTTCTCAAACCCGTAGGGTCCGCACGCTTAACGTTCATTGACGATACAGTGTTCTATGAGTTATGTGATTTGTTGATCGAATGTTGTTCAGAGTCCCGAATGAGATCACGGACATGACGAGGAGTCTCGAAATGGACAAGAGGTAAAGATTGATATATAGGACGATGGTATTCGGACACCGGAATAGTTTCAGAGTGCACCGGGTAGTCATCGGATCACCGGAAGGGGTTCCGGGAGGCCCCGGGAGGTCTATGGGCCTAATGGGCCAAGAAGAGACACACACAAGCCCACAGAGGGGCTGACGCGCCCTCTCCCTGGCCGCCGGCCCTAGAAGAAGGAAAGGGGGTGGTCGCTACCTCCTCCTGCCTTTCCCCCCTTTGGGAGAAAGGAAAGGGGGTGGGGGGGCGCCACCTCCCCCTTCCTTCCCCTTGGCGCCAAAAGAAGGAAAGGGGGGAGGGCGGCCTAGGGCAAGCCCAAGTAGGATTCGTACCTACTTGGGGCGCCCCTTGGCCTCTACCCTCTCCCACCCACCTATATATATGTGGGAGGGGGCGCCTAGCACACCCCAGACAATTGCCTAGCCGTGTGCGGCGCCCCCCTCCACCGTTTACAACCCCGGTCATATTTTCGTAGTGCTTAGGCGAAGCCTTGCGAAGATAACTTCTCCGTCACCACGCCGTCGTGCTGCCGGAATTCATCCACTACCTTGCCGTCTTGCTGGATCAAGAAGGCGCGGACGTCACCGAGCTGAACGTGTGCTGAACGCGGAGGTGTCGTACATTCGGTACTCTATCGGTTGCATCGTGAAGAAAGTTCGACTACATCAGTCGCGTTGTCAAACGCTTCCGCTAACGGTCTACAAGGGTATGTAGACACACCCTCCCCTCTCGTTGCTATGCATCTCCTTGATAGATCTTGCATGGGCATAGAATTCTTTTGTTTTCCATGCAACGTTTTCCAACAATTTAGACACCGGAAGAGTTTTGGGAGGTACCGGGTAGTCATCGCTTCACCGAAAGGGGTTCCGAAAAGTACCGGGAGGGTGATGGGCCTTATGGGACAATAGAGGGGAGCACACCAGCCCACAAGGGGGTGGCGTGTCCCCCTATGGCAGCCGACCCATGGGAGAAAGGAATGAGGGGGATTCAGCCTCCCCCTTCGTTGCATGATTCTGTTTTATGTGTTGCATCTTGCAACGGTTCAATTTACCAAATGGTGGTATAAGCGTTGCGCTATGCTCTAGTAACACTGATAAGGCAACACATCTTAAACTGTTGGTAAAGACATTAGCAACGCATATATGAACTTGTAGATACGGAAAGAAGCGTTGCTATAGGGGGGCCATGTTGTAGTGTCCCTTCTCTCTTTTCTCTCATTAATTTTTTATTTTTGGGCACTTTGGCCTCTTTTTTTCCTTTTTTATTTGGGCTTCTTTGGCCTATGTTATGTTGTAAAGTCAGCAGACTCATCCCAACTTGTGAGGGAATCATAGCTTCTATCATCCTTTCCTCACATGGGACAATGCTCTAATAAGGATGATCATCAAACTTTTATTTGCTTACAACTCAAGAATTACAACTCGAAACTTAGAACAAAACGGAACGGTGGAAGTTGCATGGCAATATATCTCGGAATGGCTATGGAAATGCCATAATAGGTAGGTATGGTGGCTGCTTTGAGGAAGGGTATATGGTGGGTGTAATGTACCAGCGAAAATTGTGCGGTACTAGAGAGGCTAGCAATGGTGGAAGGGTGAGAGTGCGTATAATCGATGGACTCAATATTAGTCATAAAGAATTCAAATACTTATTGCAAAAGTCTAATAGCTATCAAAACAAAGTACTACACACATGCTCCTAGGGGGATATATTGGTAGGAAAATACCATCGCTCGTCCCCGACCGCCACTCATAAGGAAGACAATCAATAAATAAATAATGCTCCGACTTCATCACATAATGGTTCACCATGCATGCATGCTACGGGAATCACAAACTTTAACACAAGTATTTCTATCAATTCACATTTACTCACTAGCGTGACTCTAATATCGCCATCTTTATATCTTAAAGCAATCATAAGGAATCAAACTTCTCATAGTATTCAATGCTCTTTATATGGAAGTTTTTATTATATTCCTTTTGGATGCCCATCATATTAGGAATAAACTCATAACCTAAGCAAATTACCATGCTGTTTAGAGAGACTCTCAAAATAATATAAGTGAACCACGAGAGTTCAACAATTTCTATAAAATAAAGCCAACGCCGTGCTCTAAAAAGATATAAGTGAAGTACTAGAGCAAAATTGCCTAGCTCAACAGATATAAGTGAAGCACATAGAGTATTCTAATAAATCACGATTCATGCGAATCCCTCAAAAAAGGCGTGTACAGAAAGGATGATTGTGGCAAACTAAAAAGCAAATACTTGATTGCGGCTTGAAGCTATGTTAGTTTTTCCCCAAAGAGGAAGGGATGATGCAGCACAGCAACAGTAGGTATTTCCCTCAGTGATGAGACCAAGGTTATCGAACCAGTAGGAGAACCAAGCAACACCACATAAACAACACCTGCACACAAATAACAAATACTCGCAACCCGACGTAAGAGAGGGGTTGTCAATCCCTCACGGGTAAAAGAAATTTTGTAGTAGTTTGGATAAATAGATCTCGCGGGAACACGAGATAAAATAAATAAATAAAAAGTGCAGCAAGGTATTTTTGGGTTTTTTGGTCCGCAAAGGAAAAACATATTGAGAAGAGACCCGGGGGCCGTAGGTTTCACTAGTGTCTTCTCTCGAGAAATTGCAAACTGTGGGTGTACAAATTACTGTTGGGCAATTGATAGGATTTCAAATAATCATGATGATATCCAGGCAATGATCATTACATAGCATCACATCCAAAATTAGTAGACTGACTCCTGCCTGCATCTACTACTATTACTCCACACATCGACCACTATCCAGCATGCATCTAGAGTATTAAGTTCATAAAGAATGGAAAAAGCCTTAAGTAAGATAAAATGATGTAAAGGGATAAACTCAAGTAATATGATGAAAACCCCATCTTTTTGCCCTTGATGGCAACAATACAAATACGTGCCTCGCTACCCCTACTATGTCATTGGGTGAGGACTCCGCAAGATTGAATTCAAAACTAAGCACCTCTCCCATTGCAAGAAAAACCAATCTAGTTGGCCAAACCAAACCGGTAATTCGAAGAGAAATACAAAGATATCGAATCATGCATATAGTAATTCTGAGAAGATTCAAATAATATTCATAGATAATCTGATAAAAAATCCACAATTCATCAGATCTCGACAAACACACCGCAAAAGAAGATTACATCAGATAGATCTCTGAAAGAACATGCGGTGCCCCCATGTTTGGTTTTGGTAATTGATGACAATCTCTATGGACTAATGGTTGCCTTGAGTTATATTTGAAGGATTTGTCCATAGGCATTTCTTGAAGTCCATGTGTTGGTTTCAAGGAGTTTATGTGGTGACCAAGGTGTTATTAAGGAATTATCCAAAGATTGGTCATGTGAGAGTAGAGCTTATTGCAAGCATGTCTTGAAGAAGAAGATTGTGTGATCATTCATGTTTACCTTCAAGACATCATCCAAATGAAGAGAGTTGGAAAGAGTCAAGGTTGATCAAGACTAAGTCAAGAGTGAATCAAGTTGATCAACACACAAAGCGCACAAGATGTACCGAGAGGGATCAAGCGATCCCATGGTGTGGTAAGCATTGTCAATTACGCTTTGTGTACTAACCCATGATCGTCGTGAGAGTTCTTTGTGGGGTTAGGTTGCGGTGTGCAAGTTCAAGTGAAGCATCATGAAGAGATCAAATGCTTGAAGCTTGCCGTCCATTGTGGTGACAATGGACTTGTGAAGATGTGCGGAAGAGTGGCTCACCCATAGTGGAGTATGGGGGAGCAATCAACTAGTCTTCATCGAGCCAACACAACCAAGAAAGGTGGTCCAACTTGAGGGGGTCAAGATCGTCATCATCTAGCTCAAGTGGACCATGTGCAAGGCAAAGGTTTGCTCTTGATAGGTTTTCTATTTTACTGGTCTCATGATGGTAGTTGGGAGACCGGGTTATAGGATCGATTGCCGTACTATCAAGGGGGGCTCTCGATGAGTAGCTTGATCGTATCGTTCATAGAGAGCTCAAACCATTGCATCCTTGCATCATCTTTGTTGGTTCTTGTTTGGTTCTTCTCTTTGTGAGTTTTGGAGCTTATGGTCATCTTGATGACAAACTCGAGTTCATCGAAAACGGAGTTCACTCGCATCTTCTATGATGTTTTCGATGTTGGAGGTTATGCCGGTTCTTCTCGGTTGGAGGTTTTTATGCTACTCATCGTCTTGTATCCAACAAGCTTGAGTTTGCTCAATTCGGAGCTCATATGAAGAAGTTATGGCAGTTCTGGTTTTCTCCCTGCGGTAGTACCGCGGCCAGAGCGGCAGTACCGCTTATCGCCCCAAGCGGTAGTACCGCTGTCCAAAGCGGTAGTACCGCTTATGGCCATAAGCGGTAGTACGGCTACGGTTCCGCGCTGGTACCGCCTCGATTTTGGGTCTTGCATTTTTCGTGTCGAGTTTTGCAGTAGTTGCACGGCAGTAAGGCACGGCAGTTCCGCCTATAAGCGGTAGTACCGCCCCGATGGGCGGTAGTACCGCCTAGCGGTAATACCGCTCCGGTCGGGCGGTAGTACCGCTACTGCATTTTTGGTCCCGTGTTCTGCTCCTCCAGCGGTAGTACCGCTGGGGTGCGCGGTAGTACCGCTTATAAGCGGTACTACCGCCCCAAGGTTCATGTTTGGTTGCTCCTTTTCCCTGCTTCTTCCGCCAGAGCGGTAGTACCGCTCGTGGAGCGGTAGTACCGCTCGTGTGCGGGCTGAGCACATAACGGTTGGATTTTTCCCCTTCTATAAAAGGGGGTCTTCTTCCCCAATGAACCTTATCCATTTGAGCTCGTGTTCTTCCCCCATTGTTGACCTTCTTCGAGCTTGCTAACTCTCAATCCCTCCATGGATTCTTGCTAGTTTTGAGGGAAAAGAGAGAGGAGATCTAGATCCACATTTCCACCAATCACTTTCTCCTCTTTGTGAGGGGAACCCCTTGGATCTAGATCTTGGAGTTCTTGGTGTTCTCCTTCTTGTTCTTCCTCTCTTTTTCCTCCCTAGCATTAGTTGCTTCGGTGGGATTTGAGAGAGAAGGACTTGGGCACTCCGTGTGCCCTTGCCATTGCATTTGGTGCATCGGTTTGAGTTCTCCACGGTGATACGTGGAAGTTACAAGTTGAGAAGCTTATTACTCTTGGGTGCTTGGTGCCCTTGAGCTTGTTCCTCTTGGGTGCTTGGGCGCCCTAGACGGTTGGTGGTGTTCGGAGCTCAATCATTGTGGTGTAAAGCTCCGGACAAGTGTCGGGGTCTCCAATTAGGTTGTGGAGATCGCCCCGAGCAATTTGACGGGTTCCGGTGACCGCCCCCAAGTGTTGCCAAAGTGTACGGGTTCGGTGACCGCCCCCAAGGGTTGCCATTTGTACGGGTTCGGTGACCGCCCTCAAGGGTCCCTTAGTGGAATCACGGCATCTTGCATTGTGCGAGGGCGTGAGGAGATTACGGTGGCCCTAGTGGCTTCTTGGGGAGCATTGTGCCTCCACACCGCTCCAAACGGAGATTAGCATCCGCAAGGGTGTGAACTTCGGGATACATCGTCGTCTCCGCGTGCCTCGGTTATCTCTTATCCGAGCTCTTTACTTATGCACTTTACCTTGTGATAGCCATATTGCTTCTTGTCATATATCTTGCTATCACCTAGTAGTTTATCTTGCTTAGCATAAGTTGTTGGTGCACATAGGTGAGCCTAGTTGTTGTAGGTTTTGTGCTTGACAAATTGTGACGCCCCCGATTCAATCGTACACTAATCATGCACGCAAATGTGTACGATCAAGATCAGGGACTCACGGGAAGATATCACAACACAACTCTACAAATAAAATAAGTCATACAAGCATCATAATACAAGCCAGGGGCCTCAAGGGCTCGAATACAAGTGCTCGATCATAGACGAGTCAGCGGAAGCAACAATATCTGAGTACAGACATAAGTTAAACAAGTTTGCCTTAAGAAGGCTAGCACAAACTGGGATACAGATCGAAAGAGGCGCAGGCCTCCTGCCTGGGATCCTCCTAAACTACTCCAGGTCGTCATCAGCGGGCAGCACGTAGTAGTAGGCACCTCCAGTGTAGTAGGGGTCGTCGTCGACGGTGGCGTCTGGCTCCTGGACTCCAGCATCTGGTTGCGACAACCAGAAAGAAAGGAAAGGGGAAAAAAGGGGGGAGAAAGCAACCGTGAGTACTCATCCAAAGTACTCGCAAGCAAGGAACTACACTACATATGCATGGGTATATGTGTAAGGAGGCCATATTAGTGGACTGAACTGCAGAATGCCAGAATAAGAGGGGGATAGCTAGTCTTATCGAAGACTACGCTTCTGGTCACCTTCGTCTTGCAACAGGCAGAAGAGGGTAGGTCGACGTCCTCCAAGTAGCATCTCCAAGTAACATCTCATAGCATAATCCTACCCGGCGATCCCCTCCTCATATCCCTGAGGTAGAGCGACCACCGGTTGTATCTGGCACTTGGAAGGGTGTGTTTTATTAAGTATCCGGTTCTAGTTGTCATAAGGTCAAGGTACAACTCCAAGTCGTCCTGTTACCGAAGATCACGGCTATTCGAATAGATTAACTTCCCTGCAGGGGTGCACCACATAGCCCAACACGCTCGATCCCATTTGGCCGGACACACTTTCCTGGGTCATGCCCGGCCGCGGAAGATCAACACGTCGCAGCCCCACCTAGGCACAATAGAGAGGCCAGCACGCCGGTCTAAACCTAAGCGCGCAGGGGTCTGGGCCCATCGCCCTGAGCACACCTGCACGTTGCGTGGGCGGCCGAAAGCAGACCTAGCCTAGTGGCGTTCCAGTCCAATTCGGCGCGCGCCGCTCCGTCGCTGACGTCTGAAGTGCTTCGGCTGATACCACGACGTCGGGATACCCATAACTACTCCCACGTAGATGGTTAGTGCGTATAGGCTCGTAGCCAGACTCAGATCAAATACCAAGATCTCGTTAAGCGTGTTAAGTGTCCGCGAACGCCGAACAGGGCCAGGCCCACCTCTCTCCTAGGCGGTCTCAACCTGCCCTGTCGCTCCGCCACAAAGATCCACACAGAGGGCCGTCGGGACAAAGGTCCTTTCAGCCCCCAATCCGTGAATCACTCGCGGGTACTCTTCGAGCTGACCCGACTTTAGTCGCCATCTGTGTAGTATGTATGTATGTATAGTATATACCCGTGATCACCTCCCAAGTGATCACGGCCCGTGGTATAGCAAGGCAGACTGACAAGAATGTTGGGCCAATGATGAAACACTAGCATCCTATACTAAGCAATTAGGATTGCAGGTAAGGTATCAACAGATGTAGCGACAATGTCAGGCTATGCATCAGAATAGGATTAACGAAAGCAGTAACATGCTACACTACTCTAATGCAAGCAGTATAGAGGAGAATAGGCGATATCTGGTGATCAAGGGGGGGGGCTTGCCTGGTTGCTCTGGCAAGAGAGAGGGGTCGTCAACTCCGTAGTCGAACTGGGCAGCAGCAGCGTCGGTCTCGTAGTCTACCGGAGAGAAGAGGGGGAAGAAACAATGAATACCAAGTAAACAGATGCATATCGATGCATGACATGTCAAGAAGCGATGCTAAGCGTGCCCTAACGTGGTATAAGGTGGTACTGGTCAAGGGGGAATCATCCGGGAAAGTATTCCCGGTGTTTCGTGTTTTCGGGCAGAGGAGCCGGAGGGGGCAGGTTGCGGGTTCGATAGGTTAGGGGGGTGTGGTGGACGAACGGACTGCGTATCCGGAATCGTCTCGTCGTTCTGAGCAACTTTCATGTTGAAAATATTTTAATCCGGATTACGGATTAAAAGATATGATTTTTAAAAGATTTTATTAATTTCAGGAATTTAATTAATTATTTAATTAATTTCGAAATTGCATTTATGACATCAGCATGATGTCATGCTGACATCATCAGTCAACAGGGTTGACTAAGTCAACCCGGACAGGTGGGTCCCGCATGTCATTCACTATTAACTTATTAACCTAATCAAAGTTTAACTAACCTTAGTTAATTAAGTTAATTAATGATTAGTGTTAATTAATTCAGAATTAATTAGTTTAATTAATTACCCAATTAGTTTAACTAATGATTAGGGTTAATTAATCCGGAATTAACTAGATTAATTAATTGCTTAATTAATTAATTAATTAATTA
>NC_057805.1:3621119-3633264 GCF_018294505.1 Triticum aestivum
TGTTGTTGTCGATCGAGCGAGTCAGAGAGAGATATTGAGCGAGGAAGAAGATGAACTCGCGAGAGGTTTTGTGCTGCCACAACGCGCAGCGTTTTCTGTTCTGTTATTCCTCATCTTATCCATCGTACAGGACTCCACTAACCACCTCCCGGCCTGGCAGCTGCGATCCGCGAGAGTCGCTCCATCCAGCGACTGGATCGATCAGTGACCAAGACCAGGAGGTGGGAGTATCCTACGGAGAGGCGCAGCTCTCCACTACGTGCATGACTTTGCATGCTTTATTACAAGAAACAGAAAGTAAACAATGCTGCATGCATGAGATTATTTAGGCTAACATTTCACCCCCTTAATCTCACTGCACTACGCCGATCATCCCCAGCCTTTGCCGCATCTCAATGAAATGGACGCGCCCGAGAGCTTTGGTCAGTGCATCGGCGAGCTGATCTTGAGTCCCAACATGATCTATCTCCATTTGCTTCTTCTCCATACAATCTCGCACGAAGTGAAACTTAAATCGATATGTTTGCTTCGATCATGATGAACTGGGTTCTTGCTCAGAGCTATGGCTGATTTGTTGTCCACCAGAAGCTTGAACTGCGCCGGTGAGGTACCTGTGATATCCTCCAGTAATCGGCTCAGCCACAGTCCCTGACAAGTGGCAGCTGCTATTGCAACGTATTCAGCTTCGCAAGAAGAGAGGGCCACAATCTTTTGCTTCTGAGAGCTCCAGGTTACCAGATTCTTACCAAGAAAGAAGACATGCCCGGATGTGCTCTTGCGATCGCCAGTATCTCCAGCGTGGTCGCTGTCACTGAATCCAAGAAGTTCAGCAGTTTCATGGCCCCTCCTGTAGTTGCACCCATAACGCATAGTGCCTTTGATGTACCTTAGGATTTGCTTAACTGCTGCCCAGTGATGAGTGCTTGGTTTCTCCATGAATCTACTGACTATACCCACTGAATGTGCAATATCTGGTGTTGTGGTCACTAGGTAGCGCAGACTTCCAATTATCCTGCGATACAGAGTGGCATCAAACAGATCACCATCGTCCTCTTTCTTCAGTTTGAGGCGACAGTCCATTGGCGTGTGACAACTGTTGCAGTTGCTCATATCTGCCATTTCCAAGATCTTGCCAGCGTAACTCTTCTGGCTGAGTGTGATTCCACCGCTGTTTTGCTGCACTTCAATACCCAGATAGTAACTCAACTGTCCAAGATCGCTCATCTTAAAGAGCTGTTGCATCTGATCTTTGAAGGAGATTATATCTGCTGCATTTGTCCCTGTGATGATCAAATCATCGACATACACTCCTACCAGCAGGAAAGACTGTGAGTTGCCCCGTCTGTACACTGCATGCTCTAGAGCACTTCGTGTGAAGCCAAGAGAGGAGAGGGTCTCATCCAGCTTAGCATACCATGCGCGTGGCGCCTGATGCAGTCCATACAATGCTTTGTGCAGACGCAGTACCCTTCCCTCTTGGCCAGGAACCTCGTATCCCGGAGGCTGTGCAACATAAACCTCCTCACTGAGATCACCGTTCAGGAATGCTGATTTCACGTCCATGTGATGGACCTCCCAGCCAGAGTGCGCGGCAAGCGCGAGCAGTAGCCTGACAGTTTCCATACGAGCCACAGGAGCAAAGACTTCTTCAAAATCCACCCCCTGGCGCTGAACGTATCCCTTTGCGACGAGGCGAGCTTTGTGCTTGACAACATTCCCCGCCGGATCGCGCTTGACACGATACACCCATTTCAGTCCGATCGCTTTGTGCTCAGGCGGGAGCTGAGCGAGCTCCCATGTACCATTGTCGATGATGGACTGCATCTCGACATCCATGGCGTCCTTCCATGCCTTGCTTCCTAGTGCCTCGTCTACGTCGCGCGGCTCCTCGGCACTGAACAGACAGCGCACGAGCAGACAACGCTCAAACTGTTCGCGCACAGCCTGATCTTCAGTCTCCTCCAGCACACTTGTGATGCTCCGGTAGCGAACCGGCTGTCCAGTTGGCAGATCATGCCTGGAGTCGTGCGACTGGGGCGTGGCCGAGCGATCTTCCACAGCTGTAGCGGGTGTAGCCAGAGCGGACTGTGGTGTCCCTGGTGCTCTCGAAGCAGGCGTGTTCATCCCAGCAGGAGAGTCCGCAGGTGCAAGCGTTGAGGTTGTTGGAGAGCTTTGCGGTGTCGAGGCACACACGGGAGACCCGGCGTCTATCTCATGCACTCTGCTGGCAGTGGTATACACCACGGTGAAAGTGGTCGGCGCAGCGCGGTTTTCTGCCACGCCCGGAGCGCGCCATGTCCATGGCCTGCTTTCTTCAAACACCACGTCCCGGGTCACCTGCACCTTCTTTGTTGCTGGGTTGTACACACGGTAGGCCTTGGAACCTTCCTCGTACCCGATGAAAACCATCGCCGTCGAACGATCACTGAGCTTGGTGACACCGGGGCCGACGTTCTTGACGTGAACCGTGCACCCGAACGTGCGCAGGTGATGCACGCTGGGCTTGCGGCCGTGCCACGCCTCATAAGGCGTGACACCCTTTAGACTGCGCGTGGGCGCGCGGTTCAGCACATACACGGCGGTCCTCACCGCCTCCGCCCAGAAGTACGCCGGCATGTCCATGCTCTTCAACATGCACCTGGCCATTTCCACGACCGTCTGGTTCCGCCGCTCTACCACTCCATTTTGTTGTGGTGAGTATGGGGCAGTGGTGAAGTGCTTGACACCGATCTCTTCACAATAGGCCCTGAATTCGCGGAATTGAACTCGCCGCCGCGATCAGACCTGAACGCGCGCAGTCTGCAGTTTCCCTCTGCCTCCGCAAGAGTTTGCACCTTTCTGAACCTTGCAAAGGCCTCATCTTTGGACTTGAGCAGCTCCAGCCACATGTACCGACTATAGTCATCCACGATCAGCAAAAAGTACTTGCTTCCTCCTGGTGTGGTCGGCTCGATCGGCCCACAAAGGTCAGTGTGCACGAGCTCCAGCCCGTGCTCTGCACGGTACGCGGCGACTTGCGGGAACGGCGTGCGATGTTGCTTTCCGAGGGCGCACCCATCACAATACTCTTCGACGTGGTCGATCACTGGCATGCCCCTCACCATCTGCTTCGATGACATAGTGCGGAGAGCGCGGAAGTGCAAATGCCCCATGCGCGCGTGCCAACGCCAGGTTGCGTCGTCTCCCAACGCCAGCAAGCACTTGGGCGTGTCGATCTCCAGCGCTCCAGTGTACAGGCGATTTCCAGAGCGACGGATGTATGCCAGTGTTCGCCGCTCTGGGTCCTGGATGGTCATCACGCCATCTTGGATGTTGACGATGCAGCCCGCTTCGTCTAGCTGTCCAACTGAGACAATGTTCGTGCGCAGGCTCGGGATGTGAAAAACACCAGTGAGCACGCGCTGCCCTCCGCCCTGACAGCGAAAGACCACCGAGCCGCGTCCGCATATGGCCACCACAGAGCCGTCGCCGAACTTCACCGTGCCATGCACAGTTTCGTCAAGTGATGCAAAGACTCCCTTGTCGCCCGTCATGTGGCTGCTGGCGCCGGTGTCGAAGTACCATACTCCGTCCGGCGAGGGCACTGGCATAACCTTTTCTTCGTTGAGGAAGACCTCCTGCGGCACGGCGATCTGTGGTGTGGAAACAGTGGTGGCCACGGCCATGTACAGACCTGGGTCGTGCTCCGCCCCGCCTTGCACCAGATTTGCCTGCTCCTGGGTGCCTTTCTGCTGCTGTTCACGGAGCCACGTCCTGCACTCCTTCTTCCAGTGCCCCGGGATGCCGCAGTGATGGCATTTCCCTTTCTTTTTCTTGCCGCCTGAGCCGCCCGATCCGCCTGCACCCTGGTTTCCCGACGTAGGCTTGCCGCCGCCCGCGCCTTTGTGTTTAGCGGGCGACTTGTTCTTGCCGCTGCCTGCGCTGAACGACGACCCGCCGCCACCGATTTGTTTTTCTCTGGCCACCCACTCCTCGTGCGTGAGCATGAGGCGCCCGGTGGACTGCGTGGCGTCGTCGAGGTCATAGTGATCCTCGCAAGCCGAGAAACGCCCGACGAGTTCCTCGATGGTCATGGTCTTCAGGTCGATCAGAGATTCGATCGCCATGGCCATCGGTCGATACTTCCGCGGCACCACACGAAGAAATTTCTGAACGGCCTTGTGTTCGGTGATGGGATCGCCGTATAGCTCCAGATCCGCGACGAGGGCGGCGAGACGCAGCCCGAAATCTTCGACGGACTCTCCGTCCTTGAACCGGAGATCCTCGAATTCTCGCCGGCGCACCTGTGCCTTGGCTTCGCGGGCGCGCTCACTGCCCATCCGCATCGTCCGGATCATCTCCCACGCCGTCTTCGCCGTGTCCTTGGCGGCCAGTACATGCAGCATCTCCGGCGGAACGCCGGTGAGAATGATCTGCAGCGCGCGCCGGTCGTCGTTTTCATCGGCGACGTCGTCGGTCACCGCGGGCCAGACCCGGGTGACCTGGAGCTTCACCTTCATCACAAGCGCCCACTCCATGTAGTTAGTGCGCGTGAGCATCATGGACGCCCCCGCCTCCTCGCGCACGACGCGCTCTACCACCCGATACTCGCCGCTGCCGGTGAGGCGCGCGAGCGGCGCTTTGGGTGAAGGCGTCTTCGTCGGCGACCTTCCGCCGCCCTTGTTCTTCCCGTCCGACTCGTCGCCAGACATGACCACGGCGGATCAAACACCGCCGCTGCTCCGAGAAACAAACACCCGAGGCTCTGATGCCAAATGTTGTTGTCGATCGAGCGAGTCAGAGAGAGATATTGAGCGAGGAAGAAGATGAACTCGCGAGAGGTTTTGTGCTGCCACAACGCGCAGCGTTTTCTGTTCTGTTATTCCTCATCTTATCCATCGTACAGGACTCCACTAACCACCTCCCGGCCTGGCAGCTGCGATCCGCGAGAGTCGCTCCATCCAGCGACTGGATCGATCAGTGACCAAGACCAGGAGGTGGGAGTATCCTACGGAGAGGCGCAGCTCTCCACTACGTGCATGACTTTGCATGCTTTATTACAAGAAACAGAAAGTAAACAATGCTGCATGCATGAGATTATCTAGGCTAACAACCCAGGCCGACGGCGTGGACGCACAGGTAGGAGACCTGCGGCGGGCGGACGACGCAGAAGGTGAGCTTGATGCTGCTGCCCTTGAGCTCGGGGTCCGCGATCTCGCAGCTGGCCGTGGTGGCGTTGTCGCGGTCGGCGAAGTAGGCGTACGGCTCTATGAGAACGAAGGGTGGCCGCTCGCCGCCGTTGTCGTCGTCCGGGTAGCCGTGAGCAGGCGGGGTCAGGGATGGGCAGTCCTCGAGGCGTATGTGCCTGCGAATGATCGGCCGTTCGTCTACTCCTGCATGGTGGCCATAAGCAGCAGCAGCGAGATCCATAGACCCCAGATCCAGGTGTTCGTCCTGGCCCCTGGGTGTGTGTGGATCAATCCCACATCGGCTGGCTCTTCTTGTTGGGTGTGTGGACGGATTTAAGTAGGGGGAGGTTGCGGGGATAGGAGCCGGAGGTGGAGACCGATTCGAGATGAGATTGCAATCAGAGTCGGAGTCGGAGTGAGAGTGGTGGGGAGCAAACCAAGGTGCCAGTCGCCTCTTCCTCCTCTTTCTATCATTATTACAAGACTGACACAGCATCTTCAAAAACATGGACAGAGCTCGATCATCAAGCAAGCATCCCACAAGACCGCATTGTCAAAAAAAGCACATAATCTAAGACTTGTCTATCAAAACTAATACATATATATTAATTGCGTTGTTCGGCGAACATGACAAAATTATCCAAAATACCATTAATCAGTAATAATACAACGAGATATAAAGATATGCGTAGCTACTCGCGCGTAGGTCATATCGTCGTCTCAAAACTCCTTAGGAAATGATGCCGCCAAATTAAGGGTAAAATTGGTCACGGAATTACCCGAATCTTATGATTGAAATTACAATATAGAGATACGCAGGGCTGCTTATGGTATAGGGCGATCTCAAAACTCTACAAGGACAAGGCCCCAAAGTCGATCCAAACCGTATCTTGTGCGCATCCATGCATGGCCTCTTAAGTCTCATGCATCTCGTCTTGTTTCCTGCAATAAGGATAATCCTACACCTACGAAGTGGCTACGAAGGCCTACATAAATTTCCAAACCATAAACCTCCCGGCCCCTGATATTAACGGGGGTGGGCCCCTCTCCCCAAATTGATCCAATAAACCCCATCAACGATGTTGGTTACGTAAAACACGTAACAGATTTTACATAGGTCTGCCATTGTCCCTGCAATAATATGCTCAATGTGTTTAAAGTCTTGCTAGCCGATTTTGGAAACTAAAAAATCTACTCTGACATTGCAATCCAAAGAATATATTGGAAACTAGAGTGAAGCCAAATAATATAATCTTTCCTATGTGGTTCTGCTCTGGTAATTACTATTCGTTTCTTGGCATTGACAAAGAATTAGTAACTGTGTTGAGACAGAAGAAATTACGCATGGGCAACAAGCACGGTAGGACACATACATCAACAGTTGAACCGTGTTCATGAAATGACATATCCATCTTGAGTGTGATCATGCGCAGTTGCCATTGGATAATCCTCCCACAGGGACGGGGAAAAGAGCCACGATGATAGCTCGTTGTCATTAGCCTGGTCAAAGTAAAGTAGCTATTATTTAGGAAAAAATGGAATGCAGCTGTAAGCAGGTTATGATCAAGCAACAGACCGAACTGGTAAAAGTTTCAGACCAATTGTGTAAACTAAGATTAAGTCCTACAAATATTTTGTATGACACAATATCATGTTCTATATATACTTCCCTTCGGGTCGAAATTACTTGTCATTTTGAAAAGTGATGTTCTCAATCCTATGAAACTACTAATTGCAACAGTAAAGAAGCGTGCCATGGCATCCTGGAATCAAGAATTACGAGTCGGCGAGTCGAGCCGAGGTTGAGATTCATATACTAATCATGACTAGTGTAGACTACTGTTGGACTAGTCGACATGGTACTATAGTACTCAACTTATAGTGATACAGTCAATGATGGAGCTACTGGGAGGCGGTTGCATTGGCCCCTCCAAGATTGAAAAGAATATGTATATACCCAGGCTCAAGTCAAGTTTGTAGGTGAACATGCAGGTTCATGCAAATCAACAAGGAACATGCCACACATAATATCATGAAAACAATAGTAAAGGTTGTAGTGCCAACTATCAGTTGACAAGTTCCAGGTAACACTTTGTACATGTGTATCTTTCTATTTGCTTATATATGGCTGCACTAGAAACTTCTAACAAGATATTTGTAAGAACCATGAACTTTTTAACCGTGTTTATTTCTCATGTGATTGAGTAACAATTATTCGAAGTTGACGATCTTGATCTTTGATTCTCTATCGCTTAATTGAATGCACATTTTAGAAAGTATGCGCAACTTTACATACAGAAGCCATTTCAGATCCAAAGTTACACAAGAAAAAAAAGAATATAACTAGTTAGATGCAACCCTGTTAACTAAGCGATAGCTACTTCTCGAGAAACCGAAAATAGTGATTGCTGAACATATACACACTATGATTCAAGCAATTGTCAATTAATCAATGAGGTTGGGACTTTCTCATTTTTATTTTCTCACATAAAAAGATTTTTAAGATATTTTTAAAAAGTAATGTCTAAAAATTACAAAATAATGTTAATTTTGAACAGAGAACACAAATTAAATTTGAAGACATAATTATGTTGACTAGACAATAAAAAAATCCTGGTTATGAACCCGCATTGATAAATTAAGTTATAAAAAAGTAAAAAAGTTTACTATAAATTGAACTCACTATCATGATCTAGATTAATATTATCGGAAAGGAAATGATATGACTGAAGGGTGATTGTGTGTATTGGATCGATCAAAGCGGTAGCGGCCAAGCAATGGTATTTGACATGTCAATTAGGAGGTCTACACCTTGCCCTGCTTGTGATGTTTGGGGGTCTCCACAAAGCACAAGTTGCTGACACTTTCTGAGCAAGAAAGACAGTGAATAAACGGAACACAGATGCAGGAAGAAAAGTGTATGAGACCAGGTCAAGGTTTCAGGCTCAACATGCACAAGGCATATGAAGGCACTCGAGATGTTGGTTGCATATGGAGTATGTTGTTGGTTTGTTGCGGTTCAGTAATTTATCTGTTCCCTAATATGATTTTTCTCATATATATGTTATTGGTTTGTAGCCCATATAATCTTTGTATGTTTATGTCATGTAATGGAAGATAGACTTATGGCTACTGGTTAAATGATTTGCTTCAGTATGCTCTCTTAGTTCTCTTTTGTATGAGGATGATGGAAGTAATGTGAATGTTGGTATTCTAATCATCTAGTTGTTTCGCTAATCAGTCGTTTTGCCAAGGAGAACTTGTTTTCCATCTGCACATATAAGATGGATAAGCATATTTAACTGTCTCTATAAGAGATAAATCAAAAATTGTGATGGAATATGGATAGAAATGAGCCCTGCAATACTGAACTGACAAATAAGCTCCTGCAATCAGCGAGCAAATAGAATGAGCTTGTCGATGCATAAGTGTTGACTGGATAAGTACGAGAGTAGTTGCTTGTGTGGTAGTTTGTGTCCAACCATGAGATCTGAATAATCTGTATATAAAATCTAAATTCAGCTATGAAATAAAGAAAAAAATATATTTTCTACCGTTTGCTTACAGTCACTTTTCTGCAAGTCTACATCGGTGTTATGGTGGTATCATGTCCATATGGATCCGACATTGCACTGTTTCGGCTAAGCGCTGTGAGCATCACTTCCGAGCCATTGTAATCCTGGCTTCGGGTACCTCGGCACCTATCCGATGAGCCGCCTAGGAAGACCACACGCCAGAGGAGGGCCAGCCGGACCGACTTCGGTGAGTTTTGGAAAATCAAGTACAATACTATTTGAATCTAAAATAGAATTATAATTTGAACTAAAATCACGACACTTATTTTGAATCAGAGGGAGGAGCATTTAGTTAGTTTTTCGTTTTCGGATCAACAGGCTCTCTACCCTGTTCTATCGATTTCATTGAGATGGAATAAACCGTCACAACAGTTTTAGTCCCACTTAAATCTAGGGAAGTGGAAAGCAGTGTGGCATACAACAAACACTACTATGGCATATTTTTCTAGCCATAGCCCAGGGCAGAAAAACACTTGAACTAGCATAGGAGAACATGTGACTTTTTATGGGATTGGCATCAACAAGTTGGTGATATCGATGGTGCCAGGCAGCACATCGCGGCTCACGGTATCCATGGCCACTACAAGTTTTTCAGCAACCTGTAAGCGCAACAGTTGTTGGTATACGGCCCTGGAATAGGTCAAACGCCCAAGGGATCCCAACCCTACAGTGTTGCAGCTCAGATGCTCTCCGGAGTGGGAATGAGGTGGACACCGGCGGTTGGAGTACTTGATGTCTACTATGCAACTTTATTCTTGTAGACACGTGTTGGGCCTTCAAGCGCGGAGTTTTGTAGGACAGTAGCAATTTTCCCTCAAGTGGATGACCTAAGGTTTATCAATCCATGGGAGGCGTAGGATGAAGATAGTCTCTCTCAAGCAACCCTGCAATCAAATACAAGAAATCTCTTGTGTCCCCAACACACCCAATACAATGGCAAATTGTATAGGTGCACTAGTTCGGCGAAGAGATGGTGATAAAAGTGTAGTATGGATAGTAGATATGAGTTTTTGTAGTGTCAACAATAAAAAACAGCAAGGTAGTAAATGGTAAAACGGAGCACAAGCGGTATTGCAATGATGGAAAATGAGGCCTAGGGTGCATACTTTCACTAGTGCAATCTCTCAACAATGCTAATATAGTTGGATCATATGATTATCCCTCAAAGTGCAATAAAGAATCACTCCCGAGTTCCTATTAGCGGAGAACAAAAGATAGAAATTATTTATGGGGTACGAAACCACCTCAAAGCTATTCTTTCCGATCAATCTACCCTAGAGTTCGTACTAAAATAACACAAAGCTATTCTTTCCGATCAATCTAACCAAGAGTTCGTACTAAAATAACACCATATGACACACATCAACCAACTCTAATGTCACCTAGATACTCCAATGTCATCATAAGTATCCGTGAGTTAATTCTACGATATGCATCAAACAACTTCATGATCATAATATTCAATCCACACAAAGAACTACAAGGGGGCCCCAAAGTTTCTATCGGAAAAAAGTTAATAAAAACGCCCCTATGCATAGTTTACCCCAATATCACCTCGGGAATCCGCAAGTTGGGTGCCATAACATATATCAAGTGAATCAAAATAATACCCCATTGTCACCACGGGTATTCATATGCAAGACATATATCATGTGTTCTCAGATCTGAACATTCAATCCGACAAGACAAAACTTCAAAGGGTAAAGATTCAATTCATCACAACAAGAGTAGAGAGGGGAGAAACATCATATGATCCATCTATGTTAACAAAGCCCATGATACATCAAGATCATGACATCTCAAGATAACGAGAGAGAGAGAGAGATTAAACACATAGCTACTGGTACAAACCCTTAGCCCCGAGGGTGGACTACTCCCTCCTCATCGTGGTGGCCGCCGGGATGATGAAGATGGCCACCGGTGATGATCTCCCCCTCCGGCAGGGTGCCCGAACGGGCTCCCGATTGGTTTTCAGTGGCTACAGAGGCGTGCGGCGGCGGAACTTCCGATCTAGGGTCTCCGTGAGGGTTTTTGGAATATTTGGAAATTTAAAGGGAAAAGAGGGGGTGCGGGAGGCCACCGAGGTGGGCACAACCCACCGGGGCGCGCTTCGGGGGCCCAGGCGCGCCCTGGTGAGTTGTTCCCCCCTCGGGGCACCCCCCAGGTGCTGCTCTGGCCCATTGGTAGTCTTCTGGTCCATAAAAAATCCACAAAAAGTTTTGCGGTGTTTGGAGAACTTCCATTTCTGCACAGAAAACAACACCACGGTAGTTCTGCTGAAAACAGAGTCAGTTCGGGTTAGTTCCATGCAAATCATACCACAACCATATAAAATTATTGTAAATATGGCATGAAAACTTCATAAATTATAGATACGTTGGAGACGTCAGCATCCCCAAGCTTAATTCCTACTCGTCCTCGAGTAGGTAAATGATAAAAGAAATAATTTTTGAAGTGTGAATGCTAGCAAAGCGTACAAGTTTGATCAATGACAATTTCAATCACTTTTCCTAGCATCATAACAGCAATTCTTTCTTATAAAACTTCTCACGACCAAGTAGCAACCAATTCACATGTTAAGGTTCAAACAATGAATTTGCTTGAAACTCAACAACCTACAATCTCAGTCACCAAGCAATTGCAATTCAACTTATTCAACAGAGTCTAAGAGCTCCACATACTCAACCATCATATAGTATTCTATGATTGCTAACACTCACCGCATACGCATGAGCAAAACGTTTCAACCGGACATATAGAAAGATAGGGGCTTGTAATTTTGCCTCCCAACTTATTCACCTCAAGGATGATGTCAACAATAATAACTCATGCTACCCATATCCAACTGGATATTTGTGCCTAGATTTTTCCTCACCACATGATGCTTGCAAAAAGAGAAAAATAAAAAGGAATAGAGAGAAGAACTTTGACTCTTTGCATAAAAGTAAATACATTAACACTACTGGAATCAGGAATTTTGCCGTCAGCCGGTTCTTTGCCATCAGCTAGCTGAGCTTGAAGAAAACTGACGGCAAAGAAGCAGCTGACGGCATAGAAGCTTTGCCGTCTGCTAGCGTACGACAAAGAGGGAGGGTGGCCCACTAGTGAGAACCACCTAACGGCCACTTTCTTTGTCGTCTGCTAGCTGACGGCAAAGCTTCTTTGCCGTCCGTGAGCAGACGCAAATAAAGTGGCAACCTAACGGCCGTTTCCTCCCGGCCCCACCCCACTAGCTATGCTATTTGCCGTTTGCTAGCGGACGGCAAAGAAATTCAACCTAACTAAAAAACGATCGGCCCGCGCCCCACCCCGCTCTCTCTCCCTCACCTCACCGGCGCCACCCCGACGCCCCTGACCCCCCACCGGCCCACGCCCCCGACCCTCTATCGCCCCGACGCCCGC
>NC_057805.1:4236813-4259853 GCF_018294505.1 Triticum aestivum
GGCCAAAAATAGAAAACACACATTTTACTTCCTCCCACAGCGGCCCCTCTGCCACACGCCGCTCTGCCCTTCCCTCAACCTTGCCGATCGCCGTTCTAGCCGTCACCCAAGCGGACGCTGCTTCGGTGCCTTAAGGCACCGAAGCTCAGTCCCACCCAAGCCATACTTCTAAGCCGCACCCCGGTCAATAGCTCCACCGACGACCCCGCATCCCCGACCTGCACCGTCAATTTCCAGACCCGCTCCCGTCGGCTATCGTGAGCTCCCATTTGATCACGGCCCGGCCTTGCCTTGGCCGGCGCTCGGCGCTCCTCACGCCGTGCTCACCTTTGGCCTCACGGGAAGCAGAAAGTATCTGACGCACAATTTAAAACGGAGGGTCCCTCCGTCCTACAATAAGTGTCACAACTTTGTATCGAGTTTAGTGTAAAGTTGTATTAAGATTGAGACACTTATTTTTTAGACGGAGCGAGTAGCGGCTAATTAATCTAGCTTTTGTGCTGGAAAAGGGCCGGGAAGATGCCGGGGGGTGTGGCTGGAGCCGGGAATATCTTACTGCCCCTTTCTCTGACATGGAATGGAAGTAGCAAGTTGTGGCGTTAGTGGTTAGCAGATTCAGATTTGCTACTAGCTTTTGAGACTTTTTTGGTTATACATAAATAAATAAACTAAATAATAATGTGCATGGCGCACATGGCAGCACGTAGTCAGTACGAGAAAGATCTGGCTCGCTAGTGATCTATACCGTGCACATATTCAAATCAAATTTGGTGACGAAACAGAGCATCGCCAGCCGTTGCCTGAGGAATATGCATCGCTGTAGTCGTAACTAGCATGCAGTTGATACTGGTAGCTGAGTGTGATGCAGCACCACCCTAGGTCGTTGTAGCTCTAGCTGCTTTGCAACAAAAATGTCGGTCTGATCTGATGGTGAGAGGACCTGCCGGCGCTTCGGACAAGCCGACACACATGGTTCCTCCATCCATCCCTGGGACTCTGACCGGAAGACTAGAGTTGCACTGGACGCGTCGATCTGTCCATGGTATTAGGCTTTTGATTGAGCAGAGACCTCCTATGGTGTATGTGCAGTACAGTACTCCCATGTCGTGTCAAGGGTAGTGGGTGAGGGAACTAGTCCAGATTCACGAGGTTGGGCGTGCATGTGCGCGCGCGGACTGATGGAGTTATTAGTTCCATGCATCCTCCATGTGTGTCTGTGTGGGTACACAAGTACAGATGCATGGACAAGGGGATGCCGTCCGGCGTGTGATCCGGCCGCCCGCCGGCCATTTTGCCGGCGACAGGCAAGTCATGCATGTTGCACGCACCCAACTGGTAATTTCGAACAAGATTAGTTACTGGATGGATATGCCTAGAGACGTATCTATCTGCCAATGAATGCGTCCATGGACAGCATCAATTCGGCCATCCATCTATCTATCTATTGGACGGACCTTCCCTTCCCTTGGATGGATGATGATGACGACCCAACGACCAACTGCACACATGTGTTTACTCCTACCACTGCACCATACAGCTAGCTAGCGCACCGCCGCCGTCCGCCGTGCTACGTCTTCTCACAGTCCGAGTGTTAATTAGGAGTACCGACGATCACTGCCTCCTACTACTGGTAATTAATACTAGTAGTGATTGACGGCCAAGAGTAGCAAAGGAGGAGCAGAGCGTGGTTAGTGGGCTTACCGACGAAGTCGGTGAGGACGCGGCCGTCGGAGAATCGGCCGGCGGGGCGGCGCGGGAAGGTCTTGCCGTAGGGGTCGTACCAAGCGTGGGTCAGCTCCCGCCCCAGGTTCCCCAGGTTGCCCGTGTCCGCGTACGAGTCGCCAAACACCCACAGCTGCTCCCGACGATGACGGCTCCTCCCCTGCTCGCCGCCGGCCGGGCAGCCGTCCGCCGACGCAGCGGGCAGCAGCACCCCGACCACCAGCACCGCCAGGCCTTCAGTTCATCAGAGAGAGACAGAGGGCAATCAATGAGTGGACGGCAGAGAGGAACAGAGCGAGGCAGAATTCAAGTGAGCCAGCGTGGTTAGCTGAGAGACCAATAAATATACAGCCTCTTTATGGCTACAAGATCGATTGGCTTACAGAGAAGGGCTCCGGCGGCGGTCGCCGACGGCGAGCGGCTCCGGCGACGCTCCATGGTGTCCCTCGCCCACTGTGGAGGTGTGGTACGTGGCCGGCCTCGCGCCCGTCTGCCGCCCTGCGAGCGATGGCGCGGTGTGTGGTGTGGAAGAGGACGGAGAGGGTATTTATAGACGGCGTGCAGCTAGCTGTACGCCATACATATATATCTCCCACCCTGGCCGCGATGAGAAGAGATGGAGACACGCCGGCAATCAGCGGACGCCGCCATTGTTCCTTCCCTTCTCGAAACCGTAGAACGGCGCCCATGTCAGCACCCCTGCGTGCATGCATGGTCAACACGTACCTACTGGACGCTGGTGTACAATTTACGTACTACCAGACGCTGTTCTTAATTTCTTTTATTTGCCGGGATTTTTCGTGTGTGTATATTTGACTCAGGAGTGCGTACGTATGTACACTAGGTTTTGTTCTTTGGCTTTATATATACGTAGCCCGAATAATGGCCGCTGCTGCCTGGCCATGTCTGCTCTGGTCAGGACGGCGTATTGATGTCGGTCTGACCGGCCGATCTGGACGGCCAACCGCCGCCGAAACGGCCGGCCCACCGTCGCCGTCGTGCTACAGCGAGCCAGCCAGCCCCCCTCGTCAGCCACATACGCCGTCGGCCATGGGGACGGACTGCATTAACCCCACCCTCCGAACCGTCTCCATGCACTCCGCATGCACGCACGTCACTCAGACGAACCACGTTTGAAGGTTATTGGTCTTTTTCATATTTTATGCCAATTTTAAACATAGATTTAACCAACGAAATGTTAATACATGTCATAAAAATAGCATAATTGAAAATTATGTGCAAATAATCCAACGGCATAAGTTTTGGTCACATGCATTCTTATTTCGTTACTTAAATCTACGATCGAATTTCGACACAAAATATAAATGGAACCGGCCGGTAAGTAGTAGAGTATGAAAAGGCTCTCACCCAAAATTTGTTTTTCAGTTGCATGGTAATTATCAAATCTGGTTTTTAATATACTGTTTTCTCTAGCAGTTTCTCCCCTACTAATTTGTGCTACTCCGAGGCTCCGAGCATAATAAAATAAAATAAAAAATACTCGCAACAACTGTTAAGATGATTCCATTCCTGTGGCAGCACAAGCTAGCAAGTCAGAAGAAGCCTCCAAGCACGCACATGTTTTATTCTCCGACCTCTGACACAGCCTACCGCTACCGCGCGTTTTTCTTCTTCTCTGCATGGATGGACGGGCGGAACGGAACGGAGTGTACAAGAATAGACTAGCGTGCCACTGCAGCAGAATCTTAGCTTTACGAGATGCATGCTCCGCGTATGCATCACCCACAAACCTACCTAATAAAGCTGATGTTATCACTAATTTAGCCTATTATTGGTCGAGTTTAGTCAGTGCCACTGTCAGACGCCGCGTGCTTAAGCGGCGCTGCATAGCACGTAGTAACCCAACTCTCTACCAGTCGGCAAAGCGTGCAGTTTTTTAAAACATAGGAAAGCAACCATGCATAATATTACCCTTAAATAAGAAAGAAAACAAAATAATAACTAATGCAAAATCAAAACAATGAAGTTCTATAAGAAACAATGAATTTGTGGCATTGGTATTATGTACTATTTTTTTAATTATTTCTAGTGTTTGTTGTACTACTATGATTGAAGATGAATAGATCGGAGGTTTTTCCCGCAAAAAAAGATATTACCCTTTAAGGAAAAGATAATGGATTTGTTTCAGAAAAACGTGCACACACATTTACACCAAAATTGTGATTTTTGTAGTATGCAAAACAATGAACATATAATAGTGTCAATTTCGCACATATTTTATGTAATTGTGTGCAAATATTTACATTATCCAACATGCCAAAATACCCACAAAAGAAAAGAAAAACTACCAATAAAGAAACACACAAAACAAAATCAAAACTTTTCCACAAAATGTTCAAAATTTGATCTGAAGTTAAGAAATTGTTCACAGTTTAAGAAAAATTTCCAAATTTTAAAACCGTTGAAAATTTCAAAAAACGATCACATTTTCCAGAAATATTTCACATTCTTTTTACAAAGAATGAAATTTCACATCTTTTTGCTTTGTTATTTTTTCAAAATGTTAAAAATGGTTCACAATTTCAAAAAATATTCAGAATTAAAAAATAGTGTTGTTAAAAATATTAATCTTTTCAATTTTTTTTATTTTAGAAAATTGTTCGAAAAACAAATCAAGTTTTCCTACCGGGCGTTGTTGTTAGTTCTTTACTTTCCACGCTGCAAGCTTATCTCATCCTCGATAACACTAAGCTCCCTAATTTGAAAGTGCCCACATTCAATTGAGGTCTCCAATTAGAATTGGGTAACCCGATTTTGACCGGGTCAGCAATTTGTCGAAGCTAACTCATTCAATTCTTTTATACAATGCACTATGCTTCCTAATTTTTAAGGCCTCATAATTAATTGAGGTCTTCAATTTAAAATTGGATCACCCAATTTTGACTTGGCAACAAATTTTTAGGAGCTCTCCTATTCGATTATTAAATTCACTATGTTCCCTAATTTCAAGTTCTTTCGTTCGATTGACGTACTCAATTTTTATATTCGGTTTATGATTTTGACCGTGCCAACGAGTTTTCAAATCAATCTGCAGCAATCGGCCTATAAAAACGTATCAACCCCGCGCACCCTCCCTCCACTTACAACCTAACTCTCTACCATCGGCAAAGCGTGCAATTTTTCAAAACATAGGAAAGCAACCATGCTGTCTACGATACATTCACCGCGACATCTTCCCCACAGGTAGCGCGTCCGTGTAGCATGGGCGGTAAGGGAACGCACGCTCGATGCCGCTCCGTCGACCAACTTCCTTGATGATCCCCTTGCCTAGGTGTTGCATCCTCGAGGTGGTAAGATGGTACACCATGACCCTGCCGTTCACGTGGAGGAGGAGCGCGTGCTTGTGTGGATGCATCCCAATTATTCTGCAGTACCACCAATAGTCTGGCGGCTCGAGTCGGTCAGCGGCAGCTTCGTCCAGGTCAATGAAGTTATCCTCGTCCGAGTCCCACAAGTACCCAAACCCACTTTGGGCTTGCTCTTCTTCATCTTCATCTTCCTCTTTGCGCTGGCCACTAAGTGGTCCAAAGAGGCTGACTTTTGCTTCACTGCTTTCGACCACCTCCCATCGCGCCATTGGTCTTATAAGTTGTGACGAGTGCTTTATTTGGTGACCAAGAGGACTAAGGTTGGCCTCGTGTGTCAGCGTCCATCCTAACTGCCCATCAACAGGTTCTGTCAGTGTCCACACCTGAAGTTGGAACATGCCGAGCGCCACGTAGTGGATCCCTTTCTCATAGCTCGCTAAGACCGACCTAGTAGGAAGGATGCCTCCATGTTCTTCCTCGTCACAGGTATTCCCGGCAGCTCGACCATGTCATAGGTCACCTGTGAGTTTCTTAGGATCATAAGAATATTTTTGCCGCAATGCACATAGAGAGACCCTCGCCAATACACAGCTGCCTTCCATAATTGATCGTCGTTTTCATATACAGGCAACATGTCGTAGAGATGGTGAGGAGTGCAACAGCTTCCGGGCACAAACTCTCGGCTCTCCCATATATTACTCCTTGACGAGAACACCATTAAAGACAACACCTCACCTTGTTCTTCTTTTCCCTCTTCTTCATATGGCTGGTCTTCCTCAAACAACGACCCGCACACCAATTCTTGTGCCTCGATGCGGGATCCGACCGCTTCCTTTTTAGACTACCCACAATGGAAGTAACATAGGTAGTAACATCACATATATCTAGATAAAATAGATGATGTGGCAAGCAATAAATGAAGGAAGAGAGGCATGTAGTAACATAGCTAGTTACTACTAGTATGAGTATCATCACACATATCAAGACAAGATGAGTCTATAGCATAATAAATGAAGTGTTGTATGTTACCACACATATGTTACTCCCCACTATAGAGGTAGTAACATAGAGTAGTAACATGCTCTATGTTACTACCCATTGTGGCTAGTCTAAGGTCGCAGTTGTGTCATTGTGTGCGGGAACCGGAACACCTCGTGGTGTCATGACACGACCGGGTCAAAGACGAGGAAGATACCCTCGAGATACCGCGTCGGTAGCTGGGCAGGCAAGCGGTTTGGCAGGCCGCGCAGGAGTTGGAGGAGGATGTCGCAGGGCAGCCCGGCGAGGAAGTCGTTGCCGTTGCCGGGGGTCGCGTCGTCCATCGGTGATGACGGATGATCAGATGCGGCCGAAGATCAATCGGTAGAAAATATACTAGTCGGTGGATCGGTGGAAGCCGTGACCGAGTAGGGTTCACGTACGTTCGTGTGCCTGGAACGCACCTTCCATGCATCCTGATTCCGACCGAGACAAGTGCGGTTATGCAGGCCGAAATTTGCGGCGGCAGACTAGAAACCGCAGACAAACCCCTAAATTTTTAAAAAAAGTTGTTTCGCGCGAGAAATTTAAGCAACAGCTCGCCGGAGCTCGCTCGCATACATGGTTCTTCTTCGCATAAATAAGTTCATACACGCCACATACATACATAGAGGTTAGATATGCTAGACAGGGCCTACGCTACCGCATCACTGCAACAAAATTGAGCTCACCGGAGCTCCTCCGGTAGCTGCCCACCGGCGGCGATCAGTCGGAGTCAGAGGAGTCGGAGCCGAGGTCGACGAAGAGCTTCGCCTGCTCCTCCTTCATCACGCGCAGGTCGGCCTCCTTTGATGCCTGCTCCTGCGATGCCGTGAGGCCCGAATCGAGGAAGAGCCGCTCGTACTCGAGCTCGCGCCGGATGCGCTCTTCCATCTCCTCCTGCTCCCTCGCCGACCGCACGTGGACGACGCGCTTGAGGAGCTCCTCCTGCCCCGGTGGGAGGTAGTCCTCGGGTCCGATGACGCCTCGGCGCGGCGGCGCATCGGGCACGGCCTCCTCCGGCTCCCTCTTCACCGGAACGAGCCGCGAGCTCGATGCGCCCGCGGATGAGCTGCCCGCGGACCAGTGGCCAGATGAGCTCCCCGCGGACCAGTTGCCGGAGGAGGCGCGGCGGCGCTCGAGCTCGAACTCGTCGAGCTCGCGCCGGTCGAATGCCGGCGGCGGCCGGGCACCCTGGTTGAGCCACCGACGCGCCCCCTGCTTGCGCGCGGCGTCAGATCTGGCGCGGCAGCGGCGCCCCGCCTCATCCCCGAGTCGGCCATGGTGGTTCAAGGCTCGCCGGCGACGAGAAATCGAGCGGCGCGGTGGGGAATTGGAGGGGAACGCGGCGGCGGGAGGATAGGGTTTCGACCCGCATCTGCCCCGCAAACCCGCACTTATAGTGGCTCGGGGGTTGCGTTTGCGGGCTGCGGCTAAAATTTTTACGGGCCGGACACCGATGCGGTCTCTGGTCTGGCCAAAAAATGGGCCGAGCCCGTATAATCGCTGGAATTATGCGGGTTTGCGCCGGATGCGGGGTCTGCTAGAGTTGCTCTAACCAACTTGGAAAGTGATCAAATTTGCAAATCACGTAATGAATTAATGCTTTTCCAAATCCGATCACTTTCCAAGTTTTTTTAGGGCCTCAAAAAAAACTTGGAAAGTGATCGGATTTGGAAAGCATTAATTCATTGCGTGATTTGCAAACATTGAGCTGACATGTTTTTCATCGGGTAATCAATCATGTGCTCTGTCTTCTATAGAAATATGATATGCTTAGACATACTCTCGAGAAAAATCAGATGCATACAATGCATGTCATGAGAGTATTTTTCAAAGAGGAGAGTTAAATATGCTCCCTAGTTTTAAAGAGCGCACATTCAATTAAGGTCTTCAATCAAGATTAGGTTACTTGATTTTGACCGGGTCAATAATTTCTCAAATCTCTCTAATTCAATTCTTTTATACTATACACTATGATTTCTAATTTTTAGGGACTCACGATTAATTGAGATTTTTATTTTAGAAATAGGTTAGCCTAATTTTGACCGGGTCAACAACTTCTGAAGGGCTCTTTCATTTAATTCTTTTAATTCCCTATATTCCCATTTTAAAGTTTTTTCCTTCGATTGAGATATTCAATTTTGAATTTGTTTTACGATTTTGACGGGGCCAACGATTTTTCAAAATGAGGAGCAACCGGCCTATGAAAACATATCAATCCTGCGCACTCTCCCACCACCTAGAAAAAGAAGCGTCATCGTGTGATACTATTACACCAATATAGTACATGCAGCCATCGATGCAGAAATTTCCCGACATAAATATACGTTGGCTAGCGGATAACATAGAACCACATTGAAAGGCCCATCAAATCACCACATGATACATAAATTTAAAACACACTCCGTCATCTCCCCCATCTGTCAAACTAAATATTCTATCGGTTCTGAAATATAAGGGGTATTATTTTTGGAGGTCAAATATAAACTTTGACATCCACAATAATAAACCCAAAACTATGGAAATTCATTTCATGATGAATCTAATCATATCGATGCGATATTATGGATTTTGATATATTTCTCTACAAATTTGATCAAATTTAAAAGGATTGACTTTTCAGAAAAGTAATACACCTTATATTTTGAAACTTCTTTTAACAAACCCAACAACACCAGCGGCGCAGCAAACCACATCCAACCTTCTAGTAAATGATTAAACGACCTACATGCAACTGATTTGTACATGAACATGCGACGTCGTGGTATTCGTACGCTGCACTAATCACCGCACCCCCTTACCTGATGTGCTCATTCACATCTTCTTCCTTCTTTTCTTCTTACACCTTTTTCTTTTTTCTATTTCTTTTTTCTTTCTTCTATGGAACAAATTTGTTTCTTCTTATCTGATGAACTTTTTTTCAGAATTGCAAAAACTTTTTTCAAAATGAAGTAACTTTAAAAAAAAAAAATCAATGATCTTTTCCTAAAATGAATATATTTTTTTCAAAATCGATGAACTTTTATCGGAATGGATGATTTTTCTTTCAAAATAAATGAACTATTTTTCAAAATCGATGAACTTTTTTCATATCGAGGATCTTTTTTCAATTTTGTGAACATTTCTTAAAACTTAAGGAACATTTTCCAAAAATGATGAACTTGTTTTGAAAACAAGTAATTTTCAAATTTACATTAATGTTTTACTACAAGAAAGGTTAACTAGCACTGTTTTCTTGTAGTACTCACTAGAACAAGTTTGGTGCAGTGACTGTTCGCGTTAGGCTGCAGCTGTGCAGTGCTGAGGTTGAATCCCAACTCTCTCACTATTTCTTCACCTTTTCCTTTATTAGCAGCCAGACCAACAGGCGCTTAGAGGGAAGCCTTGCGCCGAGGGAGCTCCAGATGGCCTGGCCAGACTACAGCCTCCTTTTTCTTTTCTTTTTTTGTTTTGCTCTATTTTCGTAAATTTGTTAACACTTTAAAATATTCTAAATATGTATATTACAAAAAATGATCTACAAAAAACATTTGAAAGCATGTTGACTAAGCATTTGAAAAATGTTAAATGTGTACAGAGAAAATGTTTATTGCGTATACAGAAAATATATTAAAAATTGATCATTTATTCAAAAAAATGTTAATTGAGCATTTGAAAACCACTTGAACAAGTATTTAAAAAATGGTAATCGAGCATTTGAAAAATGTTAAATGTGTATAGAAAAATGTCGATCATGTATTACAAAAATGACGAAATGTTTTGATCATGTATATAGAAAATGTTAATCAAGCATTTCAAAAATATTGAACAAGTATTTGAAAAATGTTAATCAAGCATTTGGAAAATTTAAATGTGTATAAAAAATAATGTTGACCATGTATTATAAAAAGATTATTTTTTTAGAATGTATATAAAAATGTTAATTAAACATTTCTAAAATGCTGAACAATTATTTGAAAAATATTAATCAAGCATTTAGAAATGTTAAATGTGTATAGCAAAAATGCTGACCATGTATATAAAAAATGTTAATCAAGCAATTGAATAAAATGTTGAGAAAGTATTGGAAAAATGTTAATCAAGCATTTGGAAAATGTGTGTAGAAAAAATGTTTACCATGTATTACAAATGTTGAATTTTTTTGATCATGTATATAAAATTATTCATCAAGCATTTGAGAAAAATGTGGAACAAGTATTTAAAATTTACACAAGCATTAGGAAAACGTATGTGTATATAAAAAATATTGACCATGTATTAGAAAAATGCTAAACTTGTATTTGAAAAATTTTAATCAAGATTTTTTAAAAAATGTGTATACAAAAAATTGACTATGTACTCAAGAAATATCAATCTGGTATTGGAAAAACCTGATGAAAAATAAGAAAGAAAGAAAACCGAAGAAAAACAAAGAAATGAAAAAACATAGTGAAAACCGAGAAAGATATGAAGAAACGTGAAGAAAAGCAATGAAAAAAGAAAGGAAAGAAGAAAAACTATAAAAACAGAGAAAAACTGGGGAAAAAATAATTAAAAACACAAAAATCCCAGTGAAAACCCGAAAAACCAGCTCTTTTCGCCTCAAGTAGGACGCGCCAAACATACTTAGCACCCTGCGAACCAATGTTCGATTCCTTGCTCCTCCATTTTCTAAGTCGCTGCGGCCAGGGAGTGCAGCTAGCGCTCACACGCCCTCCTTTATGGGCCGGCCCAACGAGGAGTGAACGCTTACCTAGTTCCACTGGTTGCTCGGTCGAGTTTGACCAGTCAAACCATTGAATTTAGGGGGAAAACAAAAGAAATAATTAAAAATCGCAAAAAAATAAAAATTCCAGGAATTTGAAAATCTTCATTGATTTTTAAAAAAAGTTCATTGAATTTTTAAAAAAGTTCATAAACTGTACAAATGCTCATTGATTTTCATCGAATTTCAAAAAATTTCATCAATTTTGAAAATAATTCATTGAATTTGAAAAAAACGCATCAAAATAAAAAAGTTCATCAATTATAAAAAAAAGGTTCATAGACTTTGAAAAATGTTCATCAATTTTAAAAATAGTTCAAGGAATTAATTTCATCAAAACTAAAAAAAGTTCAAATTTTTTAATTAACGTTCATCAAATTTGATTTTGTATCAATTTTTAAAAAGGAAAAAAAGGAAAGAAGAAAGACCAAAAAGAAAATAAAAAAGGAGAAATGAAAAAGTACAAAAAGGAAAGAAATATAAAAATGAAAAAAACTAGTTTGGGATACGTGTCAAGAAGCGAAAAAGATGTCAGGATTCACGAAGAGGGTGGTGGTCTAGTTGGTTACTACAACTTATATCGAATTAGCGGGTTGCGGGTTTGATTCTCATTGGCGCACCTTGTTTTTTGTTCAGGTTTGAATAAGAAAAAAAAAGTAAACTGGGCCGGCCCAGCGTGTTGGCGGGGTGTGCGCTGGTTTGTAAATAACCCTTTAACGGGAGCATTGAGCTAAATAGGGTTTGGCGACCGTCTCGTGTGTGTTTCGTGCTTTCTTTTGTTCTTTTGGTACGTGTGTTTGTTTGGTTGGGCTCCAATGCAAGTAGCGCTCGCGGCCCGTTTGCCCATCGCTACGTCCCCTACATTTACCAAAAAGATATTATCGTCTAATTTGCAGAGCCAAATCTCGCTAAGCACGTTTTAGGACTTCCTTTAGGACGCCATATGTCGCTTCTTCATCCTCTAGACCTAAACTTGTATCCCAGTGTATTTGGACTATGATCAATAAATAAAGTATGTTTAGACTTACAAAAACTGGCAGAGTCAAATAAACCACCCTCGTGGCAGTAGAGGTATTAGGCACCGTACAATGCAATGTGCTTAGGATAGGTGCTTAAAAAAAATAAACCATTGTTTATTTAAACACCAGCGCTTATTAGTATAAGGTAGACGCTTAATTAGACGTCTATCCTGTATAAATTGGCACTGCTGCTCTAGAAATCCAAAAGATCAACCGCCGCATAAGGTCTACCGACACATAAGTTTAGAAATCCAAACACTTAACATAGCAGATTAAACATTCACAATCCGAAAGATTAACTGGTGCATAAGTTCAAGCAGTATGGTGGGGCAGAAGTATTACACAACAACCATAACATCATAAAAGCCTAAAGGGGCAGTACTATGCCAGCAACAACAACTAAGCAGCACATCAGATCCTCGGCATCTTCGTAGGACGAGGAGGCCTCCGGAGGTGGAACGGCAGATGCCCCTTCGCGTACTTTCTTAGGAAGGCACCGAAGGTAGCGTGTTGAGCCTTGACGAGGGGCCGATGCTTCTTCTCCAATCCTCGACCGACACTGGTGGCATGCTGGATCAGGTTATTGTAGTTACTGCGGATTCTCTTGCAACAGAAGGGGCATGCTGTGTCGCCGTAGAGCTTGTTGGGGCCGCTGCGGTACAGGATGTCCCCATTCCGCAGCCTCCTGAGGATGTAGTGGCTCTTGCTATCCTTGCTGTCCTTGCTATCATCCACATCTTCGTCAGCTTTTTGTGTATTAGTAAACATAGAAGAAGTCAGTTGATCCAAAGCTAAGTCAGATTAGGAATACCAAAATAGAGCATTTCATACGAGTAGCAAGTACATTCTGAAAGTAGGATACAAAAATATGATCAATTAGATGATTGACACAACATGTACCTCATGTATTGCATTATATGTTGATGTATTCTTTGTTTTCTTTCTTGTGCTTTACTTTGCTTTGCATGTGTAGCTGTTTTTCCCTCTAAAGAACTACTCCTATTTGTACAATCTAAATTCAGAATTAATGAAAGGGTTGAGGGTTTAGTGTTGGCCAAACTAGAAGATGTGTTATGTCACTATTATTAACCATCTATGATTAACCAACTAGTTAACAGACAAAGCCTTTTTCTGCATCCAAGCACATAATGTATTTCATAGTGAAAATAGTTCATTCCAAAAACAGGATCATCTCTTACCATTTCTTTCAAAAAATATTTGTATGATCTGGATTTATCATAAAGAGACACCAGACATAATCTAGTTTAAGGATATGCAAACTAGATGAGTACGTACTACAAAGTAAAACTACTGCAGCAACAAAGTAAAGATTGATCTCACTTGATAGTTTGAAGACAACGAATCATGTCACATGAATTTTATAAAAAAAAGAGAATTTTGGATTGAAGTACATCGGGTGCGTACATAAGAAATCATGGATTGAATTACTGATCTTTGTTAATTGAACTACATCGGGTGCGTACATAAGAAATTCTGGATTGAATTACTGATCTTTGTTGAAGGACTACTACTGATTGCAATCAGAAAATGTCTTCATTGTAGTCCTCTGTACCAGTCTTATTTACCGTTATCAGATAATAGGGGTATTGATGATTCTAATCTAGCTGTATGGCTTCATGATTTTCATTAAATAAACAAGTTCATCTGCCAAGTAAACAAATCTACTGTTTCCTTGATCTCTACAGATTAATAATTAGATTGAAAATAAGATTCATAGTAAACTTCATTATAGGGAAATCATGAATCAGATTGAAAAATTTACAGTGGTAAAGTATGGAAGATTCTAGAACAAAGGAGAAACATAGTGCTTTGAGGTTTGTGCATAGGGAGCATTGTGCTTAAGCTTAGTAATGGAATATTCAAGATAGTACGCATGCATGCCAAAATCTTGTATAGTGAATAAGATATCCAATGGACAACAATGCTCGGATTTGCCAACTTTTCACCCTTGGATTGGCTTCATCCAACAATCAACATTCAAAGTTATTCCCACACTACATAGTAGTATACATGTATTTATCATAACCACATATTAATTGATCCTCTTGATGACTGTCATTAAATAAACAAATTTGTCTGCATAATTTATTACCTAACAAATCCACCGTTTAGTACATCAGAAAAGATTCATAATTAGTTTCAAAATCATATTCGTAGACATCTTCACAAAAAAAATCCTGGCAGGGATTTTAGGCCTCCATGCCTACTGTTCCATGCCAACTTTCAGATTTGTAATGAATTTTTTAAGCAAATCAAGGGGGTTTCCTTCTAAATCTACCAAACAACTTGTACAAATCCCAACCCTAAGGGAGAGATCAAACATACAACCCTAAACCTATCTGGGCGAAATCAAATCCGTGCTCCATGCAATTTAGGAGAAAACCCTATGGGAGAAAACCCCAAAAACAGAGCAGGAGAAAAAAAGAAAACATAGTAGTACCTCCAAGAGCTTGTTGGAGACCTCCTCCTCAAACTTCACGGCCTCCTTCTTAACTTTGAGACTGGCGAGCTAGGCCTCCTCGACTTTGAGATTGGCAAGCTAGGCCTCCTCGTAGTATGTGTCCACCATCTCGTACTGCTCGCGCTTGTGCTTGGCCCTCTACTCCTATAGATCCACCGCCATGTCCTCCTTCACCTTCTCCCTGACCGTAGGCTCGACCGCTGTGACGGCGGCCAGAGCAGTCACAGTAGATGGTGCACCGCCACCCGTCGCCACAACGGCGCCCTCGGCCGAGCCAACCACGGCGGCAACGATGTTAGGAGGCTTCTCCTCTGTTTCTACGGCTGCGTCCTACTCCGCAGCCACGTCTTCACAGTCGACCTTCATCTTTCGACGACGAAGGGACTAGGGTGGTGCAACAAGGGAGGAGGTTGGTGGCTCGTATGAGCTAGGGTTCGAGGGGAGGGGAGAGGGTTTTTTGCTGCTTTGGGGAAGAAAAGCATGAGGCGTGGGGGAGAGAGGGAGACGCGGGTGGGGGAGACTGCCAAATAAAGACGTGGGTGGTAGACGTTTGGTGTTCACGACACTAGACGCATGGGGTCGTGCGCTCGTGCACGCTCCCACTACTTTTGTGACGCCCCCGATTTGACCGTACACTAATCATGCACGCAAATGTGTACGATCAAGGTCAGGGACTCACGGGAAGATATCACAACACAACTCTACAACATAAATAAGTCATACAAGCATCATAATACAAGCCGGGGGCCTCGAGGGCTCGAATACAAGTGCTCGATCACAGACGAGTCAGCGGAAGCAATAATATCTGAGTACAGACATAAGTTAAACAAGATTGCCTTAAGAAGCCTAGCACAAAAGTAGCAACGATCGAAAAGGCAAGGCCTCCTGCCTGGGACCCTCCTAACTACTCCTCGAAGCCGAACTCCATGTAGAATCATCCTCGGGATCTCTAGCTCCTGGACTCCAGCATCTGGTTGCGACAATCAGGTATAGAAAGGGGAAAAGAGGGAGAAAAGCAACCGTGAGTACTCATCCAAAGTACTCGCAAGCAAGGAGCTACACTACATATGCATGGGTATATGTGTAAAGGGCCATATCAGTGGACTGAACTGCAAAATGCCAGAATATGAGGGGGATAGCTAGTCCTGTCGAAGACTACGCTTCTGGCCATCTCCATCTTGCAGCATGTAGAAGAGAGTAGATTGAAGTCCTCCAAGTAGCATCGCATAGCATAATCCTACCCGGCGATCCCCTCCTCGTCACCCTGTTAGAGAGCGATCACCGGGTTATATCTGGCACTTGGAAGGGTGTGTTTTATTAAGTATCCAGTTCTAGTTCTCATAAGGTCAAGGTACAACTCCGGGTCGTCCTTTTACCGAGGGACACGGCTATTCGAATAGATAAACTTCCCTGCAGGGGTGCACCACATAACCCAACACGCTCGATCCCATTTGGCCGGACACACTTTTCTGGGTCATGCCCGGCCTCGTAAGATCAACATGTCGCAGCCCCACCTAAGCACAACAGAGAGGTCAGCACGCCGGTCTAACTCCTATGCGCGCAGGGGTCTGGGCCCATCGCCCATTGCACACCTGCACGTTGCGTACGCGGCCGGAAGCAGACCTAGCCTAGTGGCGTTCCAGTCCAATCCGGCGCGCGCCACTCAGTCGCTGACGTCATGAAGGCTTCGGCTGATACCACGACGCCGGGATACCCATAACTACTCCCGCGTAGATGGTTAGTGCGTATAGACCAAATGGCCAGACTCAGATCAAATACCAAGAACTCATTAAGCGTGTTATTTTGAAGTAACCGCGGATGCCGTCCAGGGCCAGGCCCACCTCTCACCTAGGCGGTCTCAACCTGCCCTGTCGCTCCGCCACAAAGTAACAGTCGGGGGCCGTCAGGAACCCAGGCCCACCTCTACCGGGGTGGAGCCACCTGTCCTTTCAGCCCCCTCATCAGAATCACTTGCGGGTACTCAACGAGCCGACCCGACTTTAGTCACCACATGTGTCATGTATAAAAGGTATATAATATATACCCGTGATCACCTCCCGAAGTGATCACGGCCCAGTAGTATAGCATGGCAGACGGACAAGAGTGTAGGGCCACTGATGGAACACTAGCATCCTATACTAAGCAGTAGGATAGCAGGTAAGGGTAACAACTGTAGTAACAATGACAGGCTATGCATCAGGATAGGATTAACGGAAAGCAGAATCATGCTACACTACTCTAATGCAAGCAGTATAGAGAAGAATAGGCGATATCTGGTGATCAAGGGGGGGCTTGCCTGGTTGCTCTGGCAAGTAGGAGGGGTCGTCAACTCCGTAGTCGAACTGGGCAGCAGCAGGGTCGGTCTCGTAGTCTACCGGAGAGGAGAGGGGGAAGAAACAGTAAATACAATGCAAACATAAGCATGACGATGCGTGACATGACAATGAGCAGTGCTAGGTGTGTCCTAACGCGACAATAGGTGGTACCGGCGAAGGGGGGAAACATCCGGGAGGTATTCCCGATGTTTTGCGTTTTCGGATAGACGGACCGGAGGGGGAAAGTTGCTAGTTCGATAGGTTAGGGAGGTGTGGTGAACGAACGGACTGCGTATTCGGATTCGTCTCGTCGTTCTGAGCAACTTTCATGTAGAAAACATTTTCATCCGAGTTACGGTTTAAAAGATATGAATTTTAGAAGATTATTTGAATTTCTGGAATTATTTGAATTTATCAAAAATGAATTATGACGTCAGCATGAGGTAATGCTGACGTCAGCAGGTCAACAGGTCCGCTGACCAGTCAAACCAGACAGGTGGGTCCAGTGGGACCCACATGTCAGCCTCTGTTAGTCTAACAGTAATTTAAACTAAACTAATAGTCTAATTAGAGGGGTGGGCCCCATATGTCAGTGAGAGTTTAGTCTAACAAATTAATTTTATTTATAAAAATGTTTAATTAGCCTAATTAACAGACGGGGCCCACCTGTCAGTGCACAGTAACTGCGTTGACCAGAGTCAACGCGGTCAACTGGGGCGCCAGGGCCCCCTGGCAGCCTCACTGGGGTGGCCCCCCATAGGGCCACGTTGGCGCCAGGTCAGCACGGCGGCCGGAGCAACGCCGACGACCAAAATGCACGGCGGCGCGCACGGGAGGCCGTCGGATTTGCGTTACGGTGGCTCAAATCGGACGCGGCTGGACTCGTTCGAATGAGAAGACGACGGCGAGGCGATCTGGGGTGGTGGCAGAGGCTGCGGTGGTCGGGAACGTCGACGGTGAGCGGCGAGGCAGACGCCGGACTTCGGCCCTCACGCGAACTGCGGCTAGAGGGCACGGCAGGACTACTAGGGAGGCTCTACGGGGTCCTGGCGAGGCCTAGAGCACGGTGGCGAGCTCGGGTGAGCACGACATCGACGAGGACAACGGTGACGAGCTCCGTTGCGGAGTGGGCTTCGGGCGGCGATGGCAACGGCGGCTACGGAACGTGGGCGAGCTAACGGAGAGGGGGAGGAGAAGCGGGAGCTCACATCGGAGCCGTAGGGAGTGGCAGTGAGCTCGGGGAGGGCGCGAGGTAGCCGGAATCGGCGACGAACGCCGGCGATCCGAAGGTTGAAGACGAGCTCGTTCCGGTCGGAGTAGAGGCGCTCGGCTCGGTCCCGATGGCGTAGTCGACGTAGTCGACGGCGGGGAGCCGTTCGGGCACGTCGTCGGGGTAATCGGGGCACGGTGGCCGCGGGATCGAGCGTCGCGGCGGCGAGCTCTCGGGCAAGCTCGCAGCGGGAGCGATAGAGAGAGCAAGGGGGGAAACTGGGGTAGCTAGGGTTTCCCGGGGTACGGGGGCGGCCTTAGCCGTGCGGGGGCTCGGTGGATGGTCGCCGCGTGGCCATCCGCGGCCTGGACGAGCGCCCGGCGGCCACCGAGCTCGGATGAGCAGTAGGAGGAAGGAGGGGACTCCAGGTGGGCTGGGCCGCACCTGTAGCTAGTGGGCCTAAGTGCACAGTAGAACTTAGGCCCCTTTTTATTTCTTATTTCTGCGTTCTGTTTTTTTTTCTTTTACTGTTTTATTTTAGTTCCTCTTTTATTTTTATCTCTTTGTTTTACAAAAATCACCACTAGTGCCTAAATTTGTATTTATCAGCAAACTACTGTGAGATTAATCCTTAACCCATAATAAAATAGTTTTAGCATTTTATAAATTCAATAGGCATTTGTTTAATTGATTTCACTATTGTTTTAATTGTTTTAGAGCCTTTAAACATTTTATCAAGGCTTGGTTCCTCCACCATAATTACTTACGATTTATTTAACACAACCCGAACATTTTAGTTTTGATATTTGAAATTTTTACTGTTTGCCTATATTTTATAGTTTAACTTGAATCGTTTTTCAACTAACTCGTGATTATCAACTCTAACAGAGGTGACGTGGCATCATCAGCGTAGGTTTACTGTAGCATAATAATCCGGGCGTCACAATTCTCCTCCACTACAAGAAATCTCGTCCCGAGATTTAAGAGGGAAGTAAAGGGGGAAGGTTCGGGTTACGAAATTCTAGGGAGCATTCTTGGTCTTGGTTGTTCTTCTCGAAGAGGTTTATCCATTACATTGATGTCTTCATTCTGCTGTTTCAGGTCATCATGATCAAGTTGTCGTCCTTTCTTCGGAAACTCCATCGTACTTACGACAGAGTAAGGGGGTATTCTGGAAGAACGGACTTCTGCAAGGTTTACTATCTGGTCAATATCATCGGGGAAGGTGGCGGAAAGTAACTCTCGAACTAAATCTTAAGAAAAGCCGAGAGCAAGTAAGGAAGTACCATGAGAAGTTTCAAACGGGTAGGCAATCGTTCGAAGCCTGAAACAAAGTGTGAAAGGGATTCAAAGCAATCGGAATAAGTGTTATGTCTGATGCCAGTATAGATCAGTAGGTCGGTGGTCCGTGAATTACATACGAGGCCACGCGCGATGAATAAATTTGGGAACAGGGGGTACACAGGAGAGTCAGGTTTCGACCCTGTGGAACTGTGGGTTATGGGCCCACCATGTGGGTTAAAAGTAGGACGGGCGGTGACATCTTGCACGATTATGATAGCAAGGCATGTCAGAGGGTAGCCTGTCAGTCATATGTCAGAACATCGTCGGTACCAAGGGCGAGGGACGAAGAGAACCATTTTCCTGCTCGTTGAAACGAGGCGGACCATTAGGCAAAGTTCTCGTCCATCGGTGGTTACCGAAATGTCACCAACAATAGTAACAGGGTCTTACTGACAGAGTTGTACACCGAGGTGTTTACATAAGCAGGAGAATATTACTGCTTAGATCATATAGATCACCAGAAAGGTTAAACCAAACAATGGGAAGGAAAATATGATTATCAGATTAAACAGAAGAATGGAAAGGAAAATGTGTTTAAACACATATTTCAAGGGTATATCCTTCCCAAGGACAAGCAGAGCATGACATCCATGACGTGATATAATGTAGAAAACTCTTTAGGTACGGGAGAGAAATTTCATGACATTACCGATACAACGGTGTGTGGATAATTGAGCAGGAAACAATTAGCTTTGGGCTTCAAATGTTCCTGTTTAAAATCAGAGTACCATAGACATGCTTCGAGATAGCATTGACATGGTCAACAGGTGAAGATCAGACTTTGGAAACAAAAAGGATCCATCAGGAACAACTTATAGAGTAAGTCTTACAATTTCCTCATGGAAGAATAGCTAACCTTGCTAAAAAGGGAAAACTTATAACAATAGGTCCTCCGGCCAGGTGTGTTAGGCAGGACATCACCTTACCGGGTCATAAATAGACCAATGTTACAACTCTTGGAAATATGTTCCAACCATCATATCTGACCGAGATTCAGATCTGATTGGTGTCAGGATACCTCAGACTCAGGATGTCTGAGAAGAAAAGTGCAACACAAATTGACGGGATGACATTGTAAGGTTCTCGGGAAATGAACTATGAAAGCAAGTTCCGAAACCAGAGTTCATCATTAAACCAAAGAGAGGGTTAGGAGGTGGCTGATGGACTCAGCGACATTTCATTGAGATTTCCAAAAAATGGATTTCCACCACTATGTGAACAAGGAGATAACATTTGTCAGATCAAATGATATAGTGAGGTATGCTCGAGGAAAACATACTTAATTAAACATTGGTTGAAAGGTGCACCCGAAATATGGGCTTAGGTAGAATGATCAATGTTAGAACGGTGATTCGATAACCAATAAACAAGGGATGAACTATTGTTCATTAACTTACAAGCAATAGGGTTGCTGGAAGTTTTGAATTTTACACATCACAGTTCATTTGTGGGTACTTCGGTTAAAATCAACATGGGGACCAAGAACTGAATGTAGACGGCAAGATGTATTACTATATCAAGAATTCTAAAGAGGTGGTGAAATTCTCACGACATTCTTGATATAAAATTTGGTAATACTCCAAAGTAAAGAGGAACAAATGCTGGATAGCAAGGATCTCAAGGTATAACACATAACACGAACAAGTTTGTGTTGGAGGGAAGGCAGTAAAGCGGCCGATGATAACTCAAATCATCAAGGGAAAGGATGGTCTTTCCCATCATGAATTCAATCGATATTCTGGAAGGACTCAGAATGCTCATGATGATCACGACACATTTGTCGAGATATTCCATGAAGATGCAATCGCTCGGCGATGACATCAAGTCAAAGGAATGATGAAGCGAAAGGTTATTTGAACCCTGGGTACGACACAAACTCGGAATCAAGCTTGTTGTTCAAGGCGAAGTGATATGACGAGGAAAGTCGGCGTAAGCTTAGCTCATCGTCGAAAATCGTGCTGCGGAAAGAAGGACCAGATGGCACAGTTAAAAAGTTGCATGATAATGATATAGCCGATCGGGCTAGGAATGACTTGAAGGGTTATTAAATCATAAGCAACGAAAATTACTTAGAGTTATTGAATCGGAGTGCGGAATCGATTCACTTAACGGTGTTCTCGAGTGACTAATAACTCAGAGCCCGTGGAAAATTGGAATCAGTGAGAATGTAGCACTTGATGAAGAACTCATAAGAAGTTATGCAGTTCCATGATAATCTCGAGATACCAGGGGGTAATACTCGACGACAGATCAAGGTAGAGGCTGGACTAGGTTATTGCTCTGCAGAAGACAAGTGCTCAACTTGTACGAGAAATGGTATTTAAAAGAGAACATGGTCGGAACCACGATTGCAAAAGGCCAGATCCCAGATATAGGATGAACTTATACCAAGGGAATAATTAATTTAAGAAAAGCTTTAATGATAAGATCTACATCGTGTCCATGGGCATGAACGCAAAGTTCAAGGTCGACTCCCACTTCTTCAATGCGTAACCTTTCATTCACTTCTCGCGTTTGTTGAAGTTGCAGTGTTGAAAATTTTTATCTGGCAAAATACCAGAAGAGTATGACTCATGAAAACTTTCGAGTTCACACATATTATGAAAGGCATAGGTTCAACCCATCAAGGCATCTTAGGAACATATACCACAAACTTTGGACTAAATATTACAAGCTCGAAGGAAGAGCATTGTTCAAAATCAGATGATACAATTTACCAAAGGCATTATATACCCATGGAAAGGCTCACAAGGTTATTCAATAGGAAGGACACTGTCGGATAAAATCCAACAAAGGAACCGATGGTCTACAAGGGATCTGATGTGAGCATCGGTACTCAACCAGAGGAAGAAGAATGCCAGGAGATCTGATTATAGAAACAACTGACTAACTCAAAGTTCAAATGCAAAAGAATTATGATTTCCAACTCAGGGGGGTCAGAAGCAACGCTTTGATCAAGGATGGATAAGTTGAGTAGGCTTAAGGGTACAATCGATGGCAATTTCATTGGTCGAGATCCAACTCATGTTTAATATGACGTCTGAGCCGAAAGGATGAATTCTAGGTTCTGATTGAGGACTACGAGAATTCGCAACATATTGAATCAAGGGACTCTAATGATAATGACAAAGGATACTAATGAATATTGCTAGTCATATGGAACGCAACCATAATGCAAGCAGACAAGTATTTGCCGAGTAATAGCGGGCAGAGGATTATCAAAAGATCAGATAGTATTTCAATGTGTCTTGTAAATCATATAAACAACGGGGGAAGAGCAGATACTCGGTAAGTGCGAGGAATTATCCGTAGAGGGTATTCATGTGGCAAGAACTGCAAGGTAGTAGGCACAAAGTATTCACGGATCAATAGAGGGAATTTCAGGGTATCTTGTAATGACAAGATCAACGGGGAACAAAAGTAAGAACGACAGATGTATGTATTTATCCATAGGGATATTTCGGTGATAGGGAATTGCAAAAACAACGGGCACAAAGTCTCGACAGAACATCACAGGGTAACTCCGGAATCTTCTATTGCAACAGGCGATCATCTGAAGTGAGGGACTCTCCGGGAGAAAGTACTTTCGAGAACCTAAAGTTAGTTTTGTTTTTAGCAAAATCATTTAACCCGAATAGAAAAGAGCTCAGAGTCCCAGAGTAAAGATCGAGGAGTAAAAGATCCTAATACCACCCAATGGCGACGTGGGCCCGTAAGCCGCACAGCCATGTTAGTAAAAGTTTTGCAATGTCTAGACTCGACTTCGGCCAAGGAGTGTGGAAGGGGATTCCTACAGGCAGTCGGCTCTGATACCAACTTGTGACGCCCCCGATTTGACCGTACACTAATCATGTA
>NC_057805.1:4270401-4293016 GCF_018294505.1 Triticum aestivum
CGGTGACGAGCTCCGTTGCGGAGTGGGCTTCGGGCGGCGATGGCAACGGCGGCTACGGAACGTGGGCGAGCTAACGGAGAGGGGGAGGAGAAGCGGGAGCTCACATCGGAGCCGTAGGGAGTGGCAGTGAGCTCGGGGAGGGCGCGAGGTAGCCGGAATCGGCGACGAACGCCGGCGATCCGAAGGTTGAAGACGAGCTCGTTCCGGTCGGAGTAGAGGCGCTCGGCTCGGTCCCGATGGCGTAGTCGACGTAGTCGACGGCGGGGAGCCGTTCGGGCACGTCGTCGGGGTAATCGGGGCACGGTGGCCGCGGGATCGAGCGTCGCGGCGGCGAGCTCTCGGGCAAGCTCGCAGCGGGAGCGATAGAGAGAGCAAGGGGGGAAACTGGGGTAGCTAGGGTTTCCCGGGGTACGGGGGCGGCCTTAGCCGTGCGGGGGCTCGGTGGATGGTCGCCGCGTGGCCATCCGCGGCCTGGACGAGCGCCCGGCGGCCACCGAGCTCGGATGAGCAGTAGGAGGAAGGAGGGGACTCCAGGTGGGCTGGGCCGCACCTGTAGCTAGTGGGCCTAAGTGCACAGTAGAACTTAGGCCCCTTTTTATTTCTTATTTCTGCGTTCTGTTTTTTTTTCTTTTACTGTTTTATTTTAGTTCCTCTTTTATTTTTATCTCTTTGTTTTACAAAAATCACCACTAGTGCCTAAATTTGTATTTATCAGCAAACTACTGTGAGATTAATCCTTAACCCATAATAAAATAGTTTTAGCATTTTATAAATTCAATAGGCATTTGTTTAATTGATTTCACTATTGTTTTAATTGTTTTAGAGCCTTTAAACATTTTATCAAGGCTTGGTTCCTCCACCATAATTACTTACGATTTATTTAACACAACCCGAACATTTTAGTTTTGATATTTGAAATTTTTACTGTTTGCCTATATTTTATAGTTTAACTTGAATCGTTTTTCAACTAACTCGTGATTATCAACTCTAACAGAGGTGACGTGGCATCATCAGCGTAGGTTTACTGTAGCATAATAATCCGGGCGTCACAATTCTCCTCCACTACAAGAAATCTCGTCCCGAGATTTAAGAGGGAAGTAAAGGGGGAAGGTTCGGGTTACGAAATTCTAGGGAGCATTCTTGGTCTTGGTTGTTCTTCTCGAAGAGGTTTATCCATTACATTGATGTCTTCATTCTGCTGTTTCAGGTCATCATGATCAAGTTGTCGTCCTTTCTTCGGAAACTCCATCGTACTTACGACAGAGTAAGGGGGTATTCTGGAAGAACGGACTTCTGCAAGGTTTACTATCTGGTCAATATCATCGGGGAAGGTGGCGGAAAGTAACTCTCGAACTAAATCTTAAGAAAAGCCGAGAGCAAGTAAGGAAGTACCATGAGAAGTTTCAAACGGGTAGGCAATCGTTCGAAGCCTGAAACAAAGTGTGAAAGGGATTCAAAGCAATCGGAATAAGTGTTATGTCTGATGCCAGTATAGATCAGTAGGTCGGTGGTCCGTGAATTACATACGAGGCCACGCGCGATGAATAAATTTGGGAACAGGGGGTACACAGGAGAGTCAGGTTTCGACCCTGTGGAACTGTGGGTTATGGGCCCACCATGTGGGTTAAAAGTAGGACGGGCGGTGACATCTTGCACGATTATGATAGCAAGGCATGTCAGAGGGTAGCCTGTCAGTCATATGTCAGAACATCGTCGGTACCAAGGGCGAGGGACGAAGAGAACCATTTTCCTGCTCGTTGAAACGAGGCGGACCATTAGGCAAAGTTCTCGTCCATCGGTGGTTACCGAAATGTCACCAACAATAGTAACAGGGTCTTACTGACAGAGTTGTACACCGAGGTGTTTACATAAGCAGGAGAATATTACTGCTTAGATCATATAGATCACCAGAAAGGTTAAACCAAACAATGGGAAGGAAAATATGATTATCAGATTAAACAGAAGAATGGAAAGGAAAATGTGTTTAAACACATATTTCAAGGGTATATCCTTCCCAAGGACAAGCAGAGCATGACATCCATGACGTGATATAATGTAGAAAACTCTTTAGGTACGGGAGAGAAATTTCATGACATTACCGATACAACGGTGTGTGGATAATTGAGCAGGAAACAATTAGCTTTGGGCTTCAAATGTTCCTGTTTAAAATCAGAGTACCATAGACATGCTTCGAGATAGCATTGACATGGTCAACAGGTGAAGATCAGACTTTGGAAACAAAAAGGATCCATCAGGAACAACTTATAGAGTAAGTCTTACAATTTCCTCATGGAAGAATAGCTAACCTTGCTAAAAAGGGAAAACTTATAACAATAGGTCCTCCGGCCAGGTGTGTTAGGCAGGACATCACCTTACCGGGTCATAAATAGACCAATGTTACAACTCTTGGAAATATGTTCCAACCATCATATCTGACCGAGATTCAGATCTGATTGGTGTCAGGATACCTCAGACTCAGGATGTCTGAGAAGAAAAGTGCAACACAAATTGACGGGATGACATTGTAAGGTTCTCGGGAAATGAACTATGAAAGCAAGTTCCGAAACCAGAGTTCATCATTAAACCAAAGAGAGGGTTAGGAGGTGGCTGATGGACTCAGCGACATTTCATTGAGATTTCCAAAAAATGGATTTCCACCACTATGTGAACAAGGAGATAACATTTGTCAGATCAAATGATATAGTGAGGTATGCTCGAGGAAAACATACTTAATTAAACATTGGTTGAAAGGTGCACCCGAAATATGGGCTTAGGTAGAATGATCAATGTTAGAACGGTGATTCGATAACCAATAAACAAGGGATGAACTATTGTTCATTAACTTACAAGCAATAGGGTTGCTGGAAGTTTTGAATTTTACACATCACAGTTCATTTGTGGGTACTTCGGTTAAAATCAACATGGGGACCAAGAACTGAATGTAGACGGCAAGATGTATTACTATATCAAGAATTCTAAAGAGGTGGTGAAATTCTCACGACATTCTTGATATAAAATTTGGTAATACTCCAAAGTAAAGAGGAACAAATGCTGGATAGCAAGGATCTCAAGGTATAACACATAACACGAACAAGTTTGTGTTGGAGGGAAGGCAGTAAAGCGGCCGATGATAACTCAAATCATCAAGGGAAAGGATGGTCTTTCCCATCATGAATTCAATCGATATTCTGGAAGGACTCAGAATGCTCATGATGATCACGACACATTTGTCGAGATATTCCATGAAGATGCAATCGCTCGGCGATGACATCAAGTCAAAGGAATGATGAAGCGAAAGGTTATTTGAACCCTGGGTACGACACAAACTCGGAATCAAGCTTGTTGTTCAAGGCGAAGTGATATGACGAGGAAAGTCGGCGTAAGCTTAGCTCATCGTCGAAAATCGTGCTGCGGAAAGAAGGACCAGATGGCACAGTTAAAAAGTTGCATGATAATGATATAGCCGATCGGGCTAGGAATGACTTGAAGGGTTATTAAATCATAAGCAACGAAAATTACTTAGAGTTATTGAATCGGAGTGCGGAATCGATTCACTTAACGGTGTTCTCGAGTGACTAATAACTCAGAGCCCGTGGAAAATTGGAATCAGTGAGAATGTAGCACTTGATGAAGAACTCATAAGAAGTTATGCAGTTCCATGATAATCTCGAGATACCAGGGGGTAATACTCGACGACAGATCAAGGTAGAGGCTGGACTAGGTTATTGCTCTGCAGAAGACAAGTGCTCAACTTGTACGAGAAATGGTATTTAAAAGAGAACATGGTCGGAACCACGATTGCAAAAGGCCAGATCCCAGATATAGGATGAACTTATACCAAGGGAATAATTAATTTAAGAAAAGCTTTAATGATAAGATCTACATCGTGTCCATGGGCATGAACGCAAAGTTCAAGGTCGACTCCCACTTCTTCAATGCGTAACCTTTCATTCACTTCTCGCGTTTGTTGAAGTTGCAGTGTTGAAAATTTTTATCTGGCAAAATACCAGAAGAGTATGACTCATGAAAACTTTCGAGTTCACACATATTATGAAAGGCATAGGTTCAACCCATCAAGGCATCTTAGGAACATATACCACAAACTTTGGACTAAATATTACAAGCTCGAAGGAAGAGCATTGTTCAAAATCAGATGATACAATTTACCAAAGGCATTATATACCCATGGAAAGGCTCACAAGGTTATTCAATAGGAAGGACACTGTCGGATAAAATCCAACAAAGGAACCGATGGTCTACAAGGGATCTGATGTGAGCATCGGTACTCAACCAGAGGAAGAAGAATGCCAGGAGATCTGATTATAGAAACAACTGACTAACTCAAAGTTCAAATGCAAAAGAATTATGATTTCCAACTCAGGGGGGTCAGAAGCAACGCTTTGATCAAGGATGGATAAGTTGAGTAGGCTTAAGGGTACAATCGATGGCAATTTCATTGGTCGAGATCCAACTCATGTTTAATATGACGTCTGAGCCGAAAGGATGAATTCTAGGTTCTGATTGAGGACTACGAGAATTCGCAACATATTGAATCAAGGGACTCTAATGATAATGACAAAGGATACTAATGAATATTGCTAGTCATATGGAACGCAACCATAATGCAAGCAGACAAGTATTTGCCGAGTAATAGCGGGCAGAGGATTATCAAAAGATCAGATAGTATTTCAATGTGTCTTGTAAATCATATAAACAACGGGGGAAGAGCAGATACTCGGTAAGTGCGAGGAATTATCCGTAGAGGGTATTCATGTGGCAAGAACTGCAAGGTAGTAGGCACAAAGTATTCACGGATCAATAGAGGGAATTTCAGGGTATCTTGTAATGACAAGATCAACGGGGAACAAAAGTAAGAACGACAGATGTATGTATTTATCCATAGGGATATTTCGGTGATAGGGAATTGCAAAAACAACGGGCACAAAGTCTCGACAGAACATCACAGGGTAACTCCGGAATCTTCTATTGCAACAGGCGATCATCTGAAGTGAGGGACTCTCCGGGAGAAAGTACTTTCGAGAACCTAAAGTTAGTTTTGTTTTTAGCAAAATCATTTAACCCGAATAGAAAAGAGCTCAGAGTCCCAGAGTAAAGATCGAGGAGTAAAAGATCCTAATACCACCCAATGGCGACGTGGGCCCGTAAGCCGCACAGCCATGTTAGTAAAAGTTTTGCAATGTCTAGACTCGACTTCGGCCAAGGAGTGTGGAAGGGGATTCCTACAGGCAGTCGGCTCTGATACCAACTTGTGACGCCCCCGATTTGACCGTACACTAATCATGTACGCAAATGTGTACGATCAAGGTCAGGGACTCACGGGAAGATATCACAACACAACTCTACAACATAAATAAGTCATACAAGCATCATAATACAAGCCGGGGGCCTCGAGGGCTCGAATACAAGTGCTCGATCACAGACGAGTCAGCGGAAGCAATAATATCTGAGTACAGACATAAGTTAAACAAGATTGCCTTAAGAAGCCTAGCACAAAAGTAGCAACGATCGAAAAGGCAAGGCCTCCTGCCTGGGACCCTCCTAACTACTCCTCGAAGCCGAACTCCATGTAGAATCATCCTTGGGATCTCTAGCTCCTGGACTCCAGCATCTGGTTGCGACAATCAGGTATAGAAAGGGGAAAAGAGGGAGAAAAGCAACCGTGAGTACTCATCCAAAGTTCTCGCAAGCAAGGAGCTACACTACATATGCATGGGTATATGTGTAAAGGGCCATATCAGTGGACTGAACTGCAGAATGCCAGAATATGAGGGGGATAGCTAGTCCTGTCGAAGACTACGCTTCTGGCCATCTCCATCTTGCAGCATGTAGAAGAGAGTAGATTGAAGTCCTCCAAGTAGCATCGCATAGCATAATCCTACCCGGCGATCCCCTCCTCGTCACCCTGTTAGAGAGCGATCACCGGGTTATATCTGGCACTTGGAAGGGTGTGTTTTATTAAGTATCCAGTTCTAGTTCTCATAAGGTCAAGGTACAACTCCGGGTCGTCCTTTTACCGAGGGACACGGCTATTCGAATAGATAAACTTCCCTGCAGGGGTGCACCACATAACCCAACACGCTCGATCCCATTTGGCCGGACACACTTTTCTGGGTCATGCCCGGCCTCGTAAGATCAACACGTCGCAGCCCCACCTAAGCACAACAGAGAGGTCAGCACGCCGGTCTAACTCCTATGCGCGCAGGGGTCTGGGCCCATCGCCCATTGCACACCTGCACGTTGCGTACGCGGCCGGAAGCAGACCTAGCCTAGTGGCGTTCCAGTCCAATCCGGCGCGCGCCACTCAGTCGCTGACGTCACGAAGGCTTCGGCTGATACCACGACGCCGGGATACCCATAACTACTCCCGCGTAGATGGTTAGTGCGTATAGACCAAATGGCCAGACTCAGATCAAATACCAAGAACTCATTAAGCGTGTTATTTTGAAGTAACCGCGGACGCCGTCCAGGGCCAGGCCCACCTCTCACCTAGGCGGTCTCAACCGCCCTGTCGCTCCGCCACGAAGTAACAGTCGGGGGCCGTCAGGAACCCAGGCCCACCTCTACCGGGGTGGAGCCACCTGTCCTTTCAGCCCCCTCATCAGAATCACTTGCGGGTACTCAACGAGCTGACCCGACTTTAGTCACCACATGTGTCATGTATAAAAGGTATATAATATATACCCGTGATCACCTCCCGAAGTGATCACGGCCCAGTAGTATAGCATGGCAGACGGGCAAGAGTGTAGGGCCACTGATGGAACACTAGCATCCTATACTAAGCAGTAGGATAGCAGGTAAGGGTAACAACTGTAGTAACAATGACAGGCTATGCATCATGATAGGATTAACGGAAAGCAGAATCATGCTACACTACTCTAATGCAAGCAGTATAGAGAAGAGTAGGCGATATCTGGTGATCAAGGGGGGGCTTGCCTGGTTGCTCTGGCAAGTAGGAGGGGTCGTCAACTCCGTAGTCGAACTGGGCAGCAGCAGGGTCGGTCTCGTAGTCTACTGGAGAGGAGAGGGGGAAGAAACAGTAAATACAATGCAAACATAAGCATGACGATGCATGACATGACAATGAGCAGTGCTAGGTGTGTCCTAACGCGACAGTAGGTGGTACCGGCGAAGGGGGGAAACATCCGGGAGGTATTCCCGATGTTTTGCGTTTTCGGACAGACGGACCGGAGGGGGAAAGTTGCTAGTTCGATAGGTTAGGGAGGTGTGGTGAACGAACGGACTGCGTATTCGGATCCGTCTCGTCGTTTTGAGCAACTTTCATGTAGAAAACATTTTCATCCGAGTTACGGTTTAAAAGATATGAATTTTAGAAGATTATTTGAATTTCTGGAATTATTTGAATTTAGCAAAAATGAATTATGACGTCAGCATGAGGTAATGCTGACGTCAGCAGGTCAACAGGTCCGCTGACCAGTCAAACCAGACAGGTGGGTCCAGTGGGACCCACATGTCAGCCTCTGTTAGTCTAACAATAATTTAAACTAAACTAATAGTCTAATTAGAGGGGTGGGCCCCATATGTCAGTGAGAGTTTAGTCTAACAAATTAATTTTATTTATAAAAATGTTTAATTAGCCTAATTAACAGACGGGGCCCACCTGTCAGTGCACAGTAACTGCGTTGACCAGAGTCAACGCGGTCAACTGGGGCGCCGGGGCCCCCTGGCAGCCTCACTGGGGTGGCCCCCCATAGGGCCACGTTGGCGCCAGGTCAGCACGGCGGCCGGAGCAACGCCGGCGACCAAAATGCACGGCGGCGCGCACGGGAGGCCGTCGGATTTGCGCTACGGTGGCTCAAATCGGACGCGGCTGGACTCGTTCGAACGAGAAGACGACAGCGAGGCGATCTGGGGTGGTGGCAGAGGCTGCGGTGGTCGGGAACGTCGACGGTGAGCGGCGAGGCAGACGCCGGACTTCGGCCCTCGCTCGAACTGCGGCTAGAGGGCACGGCAGGACTACTAGGGAGGCTCTACGGGGTCCTGGCGAGGCCTAGAGCACAGTGGCGAGCTCGGGTGAGCACGACGGTGACGAGCTCCGTTGCGGAGTGGGCTTCGGGCGGCGATGGCAACGGCGGCTACGGAACGTGGGCGAGCTAACGGAGAGGGGGAGGAGAAGCGGGAGCTCACATCGGAGCCGTAGGGAGTGGCAGTGAGCTCGGGGAGGGCGCGAGGTTGCCGGAATCGGCGACGAACGCCGGCGATCCGAAGGTTGAAGACGAGCTCGTTCCGGTCGGAGTAGAGGCGCTCGGCTCGGTCCCGATGGCGTAGTCGACGTAGTCGACGGCGGGGAGCCGTTCGGGCACGTCGTCGGGGCAATCGGGGCACGGTGGCCGCGGGATCGAGCGTCGCGGCGGCGAGCTCTCGGGCAAGCTCGCAGCGGGAGCGATAGAGAGAGCAAGGGGGGAAACTGGGGTAGCTAGGGTTTCCCGGGGTACGGGGGCGGCCTTAGCCGTGCGGGGGCTCGGTGGATGGTCGCCGTGTGGCCATCCGCGGCCTGGACGAGCGCCCGGCGGCCACCGAGCTCGGATGAGCAGTAGGAGGAAGGAGGGGACTCCAGGTGGGCTGGGCCGCACCTGTAGCTAGTGGGCCTAAGTGCACAGTAGAACTTAGGCCCCTTTTTATTTTCTTATTTCTGTGTTCTGTTTTTTTTCTTTTACTGTTTTATTTTAGTTCCTCTTTTATTTTTATCTCTTTGTTTTACAAAAATCACCACTAGTGCCTAAATTTGTATTTATCAGCAAACTACTGTGAGATTAATCCTTAACCCATAATAAAATAGTTTTAGCATTTTATAAATTCAATAGGCATTTGTTTAATTGATTTCACTATTGTTTTAATTGTTTTAGAGCCTTTAAACATTTTATCAAGGCTTGGTTCCTCCACCATAATTACTTACGATTTATTTGACACAACCCGAACATTTTAGTTTTGATATTTGAAATTTTTACTGTTTGCCTATATTTTATAGTTTAACTTGAATCGTTTTTCAACTAACTCGTGATTATCAACTCTAACAGAGGTGACGTGGCATCATCAGCGTAGGTTTACTGTAGCATAATTATCCGGGCGTCACAACTTTCCTCTTTTTTGTCTTGTTCATTTTTGACAAAAAATACATATTGGTTTTTTACAAGTGTAGAAATTACATCCAGGTACTCCCAGACCAATTATCATTGCATTCCAAAGAAAGTCTTTTTTGTTGACACATAACATGTGGGCCCACATGAGCATCCACCAAACCTGACATGTCGGTCCCCCATGTCATCCACACACACATATCACCTACAAAAATACTTCCTGGACGTGCAAATGTTACCAAAATTTTCCTAGAGCCTTGTATGAACATGAAAGCATCCAAAACTTGGTGTTGTTGTCAAGATGACCAAAAATTGACCTTGTTCATCGGAGTCCGTTTCGGTAGGAGGGAAGGGTCCATCTCGAATGACGTATTTTCCGGCATCCTTAAAATGGACCCAAATTTTTTCTACAACCTTCTATCAACACGAGATGCATCCATGCCAGGTATTGTAGCTTTCTGATGTTGTATGGATTTTCTAGCTATTTCCCGATATAAAACACTAAAATACTCCCCGGACGTGACTCAACGTGCATTCGTTGTCGAAATTGCTTCAAATTTTATGTGGGATACTGGGGTGCATGCCCACTTGCTGGGAAAATTTGGTGTCATTCTCAAGATGACCAAAATTTGGCCTTCTTCATCGGAGGCCGTTTGGGTAGGATGGAAGGGTCCGTCTCGAAGGACTTTTTTTGACATGCTTTAAATGTTACCAATTTTTTTCTACAACCTTGTATGAATATGAAAAGAATCCATGCCAAGTTTGGTAGCTTTCTGATGTTGTATGGATTCTCAAGCTTTTTCGAGATGATATGTTAACTTGCCGTTGCTTCCAGATTATATGAAAATGCATTTCTCGTACTACTAAAAGTAGATGTCTGAAATTCACGGAATACTTATATGCTAAGTACTGCAAGGATCTGAGATTCAAAAGACATTGGTTAACAGAATCTCTACTTCAAAAAGACTGCAAACATAAGCAACTCAGAGAAGCATAGATACCGCTGCTGTCAGGAAAGGATCCATCCCTCCCATCCACCCAGCAGCTCATGCAAATAGTATAAACCCACCACAAGTGCCAGGCAAGAACCAGTTTTTAGTGCACTACGTATTACATTACCCAAAAAGACAAGACATAAAAACAAAGCAGAACAGGCTTTTCTCTAGCAAGAGATTTTCTTCAGATGCTTTCAGCATGTCCAGCCTCAAGGATAAACCAGCGTCGGCTCCGCTATCCACCATCCATGCATAGTAGATCTGAAGATCTCCCCCGCAATCTGCTCAACTTCTCATACACCCGCCGTCATGCGCCTTATTTTTTCTTGGTTTTTCTGCAACACATTCCAATCATGCAAAATTTTAATAATCATATTAACAGGAACACAGAGATCAACCAACTCATATTATCAAACACAATCTAATTCTAAGTTTCCATAAACTCCAGAAAGTAGCATAAATGCCTACTATTATAAGACTAATATCACTTTAATCAAATTTCCCAATCCACACGGCAAAAATATTTTCCATGTTGCGAGGGATGTCATGCATCCCAAAAGAACATTTCATCAGCATCCACAACATCTTGGCAACAGAACAACGGGAAAAAAATGGTCAATATCCTCCTCTCTTCCACAAAAGAGCATTTGCTATCTTCAAGCCACACCCCTTTTTATCAAGTTATTGGTTGTGAGGATGCTATCTATCAACACAAGACAGAAGAAAACTTAAAATCTGGGAGGCATTTTAACTTTCACCCATATCTTTAGCCTTGCAGACTGCTACTTCTTGAGCTTGCGTTGTTTTTTCACTTGAAGAGGAAACGGTGATGCAGCAAAGTAGAGATAAGTATTTCCCTCAGTTAGAGAACCAAGGTATCAATCTAGTAGGAGACAATGCACAAATGAGCAATACCTGCACAAACAATCAAACACTTGCACCCAACGCGATAAAGGGGTTGTCAATCCCTTCACGGTCACTTGCAAAAGTGAGATCTGATAGAGATAGATAAAACTAAAAAGTAAATATTTTTGGATTTTTTGGTTTATAGATCAGATAGTAAAAGATTGAAAAATAGTATATCAGAAACTTATATGATGGAAAATATACCCGGGGGCCATAGGTTTCACTAGAGGCTTCTCTCAAGATAGCAAATAATGCGGTGGGTGAACAAATTACTGTCGAGCAATTGATAGAAAAGCGCAAAGTTATGACGATATCTAAGGCAATGATTATGAAATATAGGCATCACGTCCGTGTCAAGTAGACCGACTCCTGCCTGCATCTACTACTATTACTCCACACATCGATCGACTCCTGCCTGCATCTAGAGTATTATGTTCATGAAGAACAGAGTAACGCTTTAAGTAAGATGACATGTTGTAGAGGAATAAAATCAAGCAATATGATGTAAACCCCATCTTTTTATCCTCGATGGCAACAATACAATACGTGCCTCGCTACCCCTACTGTCACTGGGTGAGCACACCGCAAGATTGAACCTAAAGCTAAGCACTTCTCCCATTGCAAGAAAAACCAATCTAGTTGGCCAAACTAAGCCGATAGTTCGAAGAGAACTACAAAGATATCAAATCATGCATAAAAGAATTCATAGAAGATTCAAATAATATTCATAGATAAGCTGATCATAAATCCACAATTCATCGGATCTCGACAAACACACCGCAAAAGAAGATTACATTGGATAGATCTCCACGAACATCGAGGAGAACATGGTATTGAGAATCAAAGAGAGAGAAGAAGCCATCTAGCTACTAGCTATGGACCCATAGGTTTGAGGTAAACTACTCACGCTTCATCGGAAGGGCGATAGAGTTGATGTAGAAGCCCTCCATGATCGAATCCCCCTGCGGCAGGATGCCGGAAAAGGCCCCAAGATGGGATCTCACGGGAACAGAAGGTTGTGGTAGTGGAAAAGTATTTTTGTGGATGCTTCTGGTGGTTTGGGAATACATGTGAATATATAGGGCCAAGGTAGGGGGGCGCGCCCTCCCCCCTTGCCGCCGCCTCGTGACTCTTCTGACTTGATCTCCAAGTCTGCGGGGTGTCTTCTGGTCCAAGAAAAATCATCACGAAGTTTTATTCCGTTTGGACTCCGTTTGGTATTCCTTTTCTGCGAAGCTCAAAAACAAGGAAAAACAGAAACTGGCACTGGGCTCTAGGTTAATAAGTTAGTCGCAAAAATAATATAAAATAGCATATAAAACATCCAAAACAAATAATATAATAGCATGGAACAATAAAAAATTATAGATACATTGGAGACGTATCAAGCATCCCCAAGCTTAATTGCTGCTCATCCTCGAGTAGGTAAATGATAAAAATAGGTTTTTTGATGTGGAATGCTACCTAACATATTTATCCATGTAATTTTTCTTTATTGTGGCATGGATTTTTAGATCCATAAGATTCAAATAAAATTTTAATATTGACATAAAAACAATAATACTTCAAGCATACTAACAAGGCAATTATGTCATCTCAAAATAACATGACCAAAAAATCTTATCCCTACAAAATCATATAGTCTGGCTATGCTCCATCTTCATCACACAAAATTTCAAATCATGCACAACCCCAATGACAAGCCAAGTAATTGTTTCATACTTTTGGTGTTCTCAAACCTTTTTGACTTTCACGCAATACATAAGCGTGAGACATGGACATAGCAGTATAGGTGGACTAGAATATGGTGGTTGTGGAGAAGACAACAAGAGGGAGATAGTCTCACATCAGCTAGGCGTATTAATGGGCTATGGAGATGCCCATCAATAGATATCAATGTGAGTGAGTAGGGATTGCCTTGCAACACATGCACTAGAGCTATAAGTTTATGAAAGCTCAACAAAAAACTAAGTGGGTGTGCATCCAACTTGCTTGCTCATGAAGACCTAGGGCAATTTGAGGAAGCCCATCGTTGGAATATACAAGCCAAGTTCTATAATGAAAAATTCCCACTAGCACATACTGCAGGATGCTGCTAATGCGACACTATGATCAGAGACCCTTCGATGAAACTGTGTGCAATGCAATAATCGCAAACGGTGGTGTAAAAAAACCGTAAAAAAGGTGCAAAACGTTTGTGATGACGGATGCATCAAACACGGTTCAGATTTTAGTTGCGTGTGCGATGAAGGGCATACGGTTCAGTTAAATTAACTGTTTGCGATGAGGAGGAACAAAAGAAACGGGCTGCCAGATGAAGGTGTGTGCGATATGCAGCATACGCTTCACTCAGATGAACTGTTTGTGATTCGGCAACACAAAAGAAACGGCCAGTCAGATCAAAGTGTGTGAGATATACGGCATGCGGTTCACTTGGATGAACTGTTTGCGTTGAGACAAGAGAACAGAAACAGTTCAATATAACAAGATGTGTGTGATACGCGGCAAACAGGTCTGTAATTAGAAATGTGTGCAAAGACCGATAATAACACAAACAATTGCTTCTAATAAGACGCATGTGATATGCTCTGTCCACACAACATCTATTGGCCATTGGGGGACGGACGGTCATCCGGATACGCCATAAGGATGCGAAGATGCATCCTATATCAGCAAGGACTAGCTGTTCCACCAGTAGCTCATGTAAGAGAACTCTCAAGTTAAGTGTGCTCGGGCTGGAGCAGCCATCAGATGGGTGACTGGATGGGAAGTTGTGTTGATGTTAAATTAACTGATAGGATGGGTCATATATGTCAAATTAAATGACTGATATGACCCATCCCATGAGTTAATTTAACCTCGAGGTCCTTGTTTTTTTAACACATGTTAAAGAAGGTCTACCGTAATACTTTTTGACAATGTGTGATACGTGGCATACAGTTGATCCATCCAACCTATTTGTGATGAAATAAGCCATGTGTGTTGTGGGCAAATGCTTGCTAGTATTCAACCGTTTGCGATCGATGAATTCATCACCGACCGGTTCCCTAGTGTGGTCCGTGTTCATCTGATCATCATCCACTTCTTGTGCTAGCTCGATGTTCCTTCTATGCTAAGTTTCCATTAATTGATGGCGTTTTATGTACACGCCACCATTTCCCGCCATTTCCTCACCTATTTCCCGCCGCCCAGCGATATTGCGCATAAACCTAGGCGGCGCACAACGCACAGAGGCGACAAGCGCAGCCTGTAGCACATCCACCTTTTCCAAGCATACCAACCCACCAAAGCGCCGCCTCTGCCATCAACGCGATGGACGACGCCGTGATTCGCGTCATTGCCAGGGTTGAGCAGACCTTTGGCGCATGGCGCTTGAGCGCCGCGGATCAAGATAGGCATGTCAGCGCCGACAGGTTGCAGCTCGCCGCACAACATGATCGATGTCGTGCCACAGAGCAAGCTAGGCGCGTCCACGCCGATAGACTGCGGCTCGCGGCATGGTGAGACCGTTGGAGCGCCGCAGAGCGAGAGGCGCGGCGCACAGCAAGAGCGGATCCATCGGTGCTTGCCTGCTGTCGACACAGCGTCGCAGCTGGGTACACGTCCCGTCAGTACCCCCATTCCTCGCTAGGAGTGGGAAGAGACCCTCTGCGCCGTACTTGCACCAGAGGCCGGCCGTGCCGTACTTGCACCGGATGCCTGCCGCGCCGTTCGCATGGGTCATGCCGTTCGCCTTGTCCGCGGCCCGCTCGATGCCAACACGCTGGTCGGTAGGCTCGACCGCCTCCTTGGCCCAGGTGTCCACCTGGGCGCAGTAGAGGAACATGGCCGTCGCATCCTCGAGCTGGTGATCTCTGATGAAATAGCCAACTTGGAGCTCGAGACCGCGCTCCAGATGTACCGCGAGCGTGTCGACCGCTTGGACGAACACCTGCACGAGTTCAGGCAGAGCCAAGAGCTACCGTAGGCAAGGGCTGCTGGTCATGGTCTCATGGACGCATTTTATTTTGTTGAGTCGTTTTGACGTGGATAGCTATGTATTCACAGCAATCATAGTATTGCTCTGTTTCAATGTGTGTACTCTGTTTTCCGTTTTTATATGTTCTGTTTCAATGTGTGTATATACGCTTTCCATTTTGTATACATGGATGATAGCAGCTAGATTCAAATTAGTATACAAAAATAGATAGAAAATGGAATTCATAATATATATATATATATATATATATTAATTGTTCATTAGTTCATCACAGAATATGTATATAATATCATCACATATATGTGATGATACTTAACTACTAGGTACAATGCATAAAATTGAAAACGAATAATACTAAAACTAACAATCCCTCCTGGGCCAGTATTCCGGCAGCCCCTCGCTAACAGCTCCCTGGTGCGCGACGTCTTCCCAGTACGGAGGCAGTACTCCGCCTCCTCCGCCTCGCAACGCTTGACGTACCGATCTGCCTCTTGCTGGCGGACGAGCGCGAACGATCTTGCCATTTTGTTGGGTGCCCACCGGAGCTCCTCGTCGGTGGCACGCTGGAGCTTATCGGCCCACCTCCACGCAGCGACGAGGCGCCCAACGCCTTTTACCTTCCTCGCGAAGTACCCGTCTTCGTACACCTCCTCCGCACGACGACGCGCCCGCCCCCAAAGCTCCGCCGCCTCCTTTTTCCAGGCGGCATCACGGGCTTCACAGGCCGCCTAGTACCTAGCTTCCTCCTCCGCCATCTCCTTCTTGAACGCCACTTGCTTGTCTTTCTCAGCTGGTGGTAGTGACTTCCACACACAAAGATTGTACTGTCCCCAAAACCAATCCAAAGTTGGGGGGTCCGGCGCAACCTTGTTCGGCGGCGGGCAGGGTCCTCGTCGCTGCTCTTTGAGTGAGCGTCCTCAGGGGGCGGCGACTCCTCGTCGGCGCATGGGTTGACCGGCGGCGCCATGGCAGAGATTTGAGAAAGAGAGAGAGAGGGCGAGCGAGGGGAGGATGTAGATGAGAATGCAGGCGGGACAACGTGAGCAAGGTAGTATTTATTGGCGGCCGGATTCTGGATCGACGGGAACAGTACACACACCGGTCGCCGGAATTTACAAGTACTGTAGTTTGGGTTACACACGATTCCCGCAGCAAAATCCGTGTGTGAACATAATAGCTGACGGTTTCCAGTACAGAACCGTGTCTGATTAATGATCCCCGCCACTCACCTACCAAACCTTGAGCCGCGAGATAGAGTGACAATCGTGTGGGGCCGGTTGTCTTGCCAGATCTTTACATTTTATTTTTTGAACACCAGATATTTACATCGTCTGATGATTTTTTAACTCGCACACAAGTACACAAAATATGATTTTTCAAACCGTTATGGTTGCATGTAGATGTAGTTCAAATTTGAATTACGGTCATTAAATGGCTAGAAAATCAATTAAATGTCTTTAAAAGTTCAAATGACCCCTGAAATTTTCCAAATTTTCACATGACAGTTGTATTAGTGCACGTTAAACGTAATGTTTTCCAAGGCCATAAGAGGAAGCTATCTCCCATTCGTCATCAAACATGCATTGTTCCCTCTTGGAACCACGAACCTTCTAGTGAGTTGCTCCGGTTTGTGAGGGGGGTGTGTCCAAATTTTCGTCAAACAGGCCAATTTTTTACCACATCATCTTGGTGGCATGACATTACATGAAGCAAGGTTTCATATGTTTCTGATCATTTTTTAATTTTTTGGAATGAAAATACCATGGCACTCCATGCATGTGCCCATGCCGTGAGACCAATATGTTTGAAAATTCCTTCTAATTTACTGCACATGGAATTACCTCGCACACAAGTACACAAATATGATTTTCCAAACCGTTATGGTTAGCCGTTGCATGTAGATGTAGTTCAAATTTGAATTACGGTTATTAAATGACTAGAAATTCACTTAAATGTCTTTAAAAGGTCAAATGACCCCTGGAATTTTCTAAATTTTCACATGACAGTTGTATTACTGCACGTTAAACATAGGAAAAAAAATTTGAAGGCCGTAAGAGGAAGCTATCTCCCGTTCGTCATCAAACATGCATTGTTCCCTCTCGGAACCACGAAGCTTCTAGTGAGTTGCTCCGGTTTGTGAGCGGGGTGTGTCCAAACTTTCGTCAAACAAGCCAATTTTTTTTACCACATCACCTTGGTGGCATGACATTACATCAAGCAAGGTTTCATATTTTTCTGATCATTTTTTAATTTTTTGTATTTAAAATGCGATGGTACTCCATGCAGCATGTGTCCATGTCATGAGACCAATATGCTTGAAAATTCCTTCTAATTTACTGCACATGGAATTATCTCGCACACAAGTACACAAATATGATTTTTCAAACTGTTATGGTTAGCCGTTGCATGTAGATGTAGTTCAAATTTGAATTACGGTCATTAAATGGCTAGAAAATCACTTAAATGTCTTTAAAAGGTCAAATGACCCCTGCAAATTTTCAAATTTTTCACATGACCGTTGTATTAGTGCTCGTTAAATGTAGAATTTTTTTTGAAAGCCGTAAGAGGAAGCTATTTCCTGTTCGTCATCAAACATGCATTGTTGCCTCTCGGAATCATGAGCCTTCTAGTGAGTTGCTCCAGTTTGTGAGCGGGGTGTGTCCAAACTTTCGTCAAACAGGCCAATTTTTTTACCACGTCATCTTTGTGGCAAGACATTACATCAAGCAAGGTTTCATGTTTTTCTGATCATTTTTTAATTTTTTGGAATTAAAATGCCACGGCATTCCGTGGATACATATGCATGTGTCCATATCGTGAGACCAATATGTTTGAAAATTCCTTCTAATTTACTGCACACGGAATTAAGTCACACACAAGTACACAAATATGATTTTTCAAACTGTTATGGTTAGCCGTTGCATTTAGATGTAGTTCAAATTTGAATCACGGTCATTAAATGGCTAGAAAATCACTTAAATGTTTTTAAAAGGTCAAATCACCCTTGAAATTTTCTAAATTTTCACATGACAGTTGTATATTTGAAGGCCATAAGAGGAAGCTATCTCCCGTTCATCATCAAACATGCATTGTTCCCTCTCGGAACCACGAGCCTTCTAGTGAGTTGCTCCGGTTTGTGAGGGGGGTGTATCCAAACTTTCATCAAACAGGCCAATTTTTCACCACATCATCTTGTTGGCTTTACATTACATCAAGCAAGGTTTCATGTTTTTCTGATCATTTTTAAATTTTTTGGAATTAAAATGCCATGGCACTCCATGCATACATATGCATGTGTCCATGTCGTGAGACCAATATGTTTGAAAATTCCTTCTAATTTACTGCACATGGAATTAACTCGCACACAAGTACACAAATATGATTTTTCAAACTGTTATGATTAGCCATTGCATGTAGATGTAGTTCAAATTTGAATTACGGTCATTAAATGGCTAGAAAATCACTTAAATGTCTTTAAAAGGTCAAATGACTCCTGAAATTTTCCAAATTTTCACATGACAGTTGTATTAGTCCACGTTACACATAGAAAAAATTTGAAGGCCGTAAGAGGAAGCTATCTCCGTTCATCATCAAACATGCATTGTTCCCTCTCGGAACCACAAGCCTTCTTGTGAGTTGCTCCGGTCTGTGAGGGGTGTGTGTCCAAACTTTCGTCACACATGCCAAATTTTTTACGACATCATCTTGGTGGCATGACATTACATCAACCAAGGTTTCATGTGTTTATTTTTTCTTTTTATTTTTTTGGAATTTAAATGCCATGGAACTCCATGCTTAATTGTGTCATAGCCGTTAGACCAATATGTTTGAAAATTCCTTCCAATTTACTGCACATGGAATTAAATCGCACACAAGTACACAAAATATGACTTTTCAAACCGTTATGGTTAGCTGTTGCATTTACATGTAGTTTAAATTCCAACTACGGTCATTAAATGGCTAGAAAATCACTTAAATGTCTTAAAAGGTCAAATGACCCCTCAAATTTTCCAAAATTTGACATGACAGTTGTATTAGTACTACAAATTTTCTCGTACATTTAAAACACCATCTGTTGCCACTTTACTCCAAATTCGTCTTCACAGCTAATAAAAAATATCTACAACATCACACACATTTGTTTTTTAGGCACCGTTTGCGATGAAAATATCTGGGTCTATTTAAGTCTTCCTCCTTAAGCTTCACCGGCTCGTCTGCTCCAGTGTCGGCAACCCCCGAATCCACGAATCCCGATCCCATTCCCGCACCCTCTTCTTGCAAAGATGACACCGTGGAAACGCTTCGTGAAGGCCCGTACGATGGCCGCGTCCCCCCCGAGCGCCGTTGCCTGCGCCGAGAGAGCGGCCGCCTACGCCGAGAGTGCCGATGCATCCACATTGAGCGCAGCCGCTTCCGCCGAGAGGGCGTCTGCGGTAGCCGACAGGGCAGCTGCAGCAGCCGAGACGGCTGCAAAAGCCGAGAGCGCTCGAGCTGCCGTCCGTGCCGCCGATGTCGCGCTAGCCCAGGTCGAGGCCATCCACGCCAAGATCGAGGATGCACACACCAAGATATTTCAGCCTACCTCGGACTCCAGCATGCAACCCATGTCCGAAAAGGCGGCGGTGGCCATGGAGCACCTGCTTCCTCATGAGGTCGCTGAGCGGGAGCTGGAGATGCAGGAGGCGGCGGAGATCGAGGAGCGCGGGCAGGAGGGGTTGCGCGTGGCCGAGGTTGAGGTAGAGAAGAGTCTGTCCGTCGAGGAATCGGCGGTGGAGTACCAACACGAGCTCTAGCGCAGCCACTCCTATGAGTACTACAACCTTGAGGGCGGCGCCGAGGACGAGGACGAAGACCAGGACGCGGTCGACTTCAGCTGGGGGACGCGGAGTCCACCGACGGCGGCATATTGCCAGGACAAGTCATCGACGTCTCATCTCACACCGGCGGTGCATAGGCCGGCGCGGTGGCGGATTTGTTAAAATTATGCGTACTTAGGCTTTGTTCTTAATGCTGGTCTTTTGTTAGAGCAATGTTTAGGTCAACTGGCTCTGTTTAATTACTAAAATTGCTCTATAGTAAGTGTGGTCTGTCTGCTGTACGCTCTTTTGTGTGCCCAACTTAGCAAGCGATGTTAAATTATGCAATGACGTACCCGAGGAAATTTCCACCAAAATTTGAATTATCAAATTCATCCCATGCGCATAAAGGAGAAGAATCGTTTGCAATGCACACAATCGTTCAAAGTGAATGGTCCGGCGGCACCGCGCGCAAAGTTTCCCTCCACATTTCCAAAATTTTGGCCTATCGCCAAAATATCTATCCCCGCCCCCCTTCCCCACCCCCTTTTCTCCCCGACCACAAGTCACATTTCCCCTGTTTCCTCCTTCCTTCCTTCCTAAGCTATAGCCACTTCCTCGCTCTCTCCATCTCGCATCCTATCACCGGGGTCGCCAAGGCCTTCTTCAAAGACCTCTCCAGCGGTTCCTCCTCCGGCGACGACTCCTTCACCACTCGGGTATGCCTCTCTTCTTTCTCTCGGGCTATGACTTGGAATGAAGGATTTTTACCCGACGGTCGATTTGAGTCATTTCTTCCTCTTGTAGCTTCCTAGGTCCATCAGTGGCAACAAATGGAGCAGGGTGGCTGAAGATCTATCTGCTTGTTGTCACCATCAATCTCCATGCGTGAAGCTAGTTGCATTTGAATCTGTGGACAGTGGGAGGAAGTTTCTGGCATGTGCAGAGAAGGTTAGACCCTCTTTCGTTGTTACAAATCATTTGTTAGATGTGATTCAGACACTGTCACGGTCCCAACCCATTCATACCACACCTTCAACCAAACGGATCCTAAGACAGTGTCACAGTTTGTACCTAGTATCTAAAAATTGTTGCCATCTCATCAGCGGTGCCATTAGAAAATTATTTGGCACCGCTTTAGCAGTTGGGCAGCCAACTTTGGTCCACACATCCGAGCAGCCAAGCAGTAAAATACTAAATCTTTATGGCACGAAGGAACTGGGCATCAGAGCAACTAGGTACTCCGGAGTCCGGGTCCCTGATTTTTTCCGCTGCATCGGCTCGCCAGTGCAGGGCACCGGTGCGAGATGTAGCAACAATTGTCTTTATACCAGTTTTGGCATACATAGTGGATGACCTTAGTGCTATTCGTTCTATGTTACTAAATTTGTGCATGTACACACCTATTAGTATCAATTTGCTGTCATCCAAACACTTTCGCTATGCTGTTGCAGTTATATTTACCTTCCTCATAAAATGTTCAATTTGTTATTTATTGTACATGAGTAAGAACTTGTAGCGTTGTTGTAGTTAATTATAGCTTCCGATGTTCCAGAATTTGGTTGTTGTCTCAGTAGCAATTAATTCATTTGCACATTGATCTTTTTGAGAAGATATGTCATAATTAACATGTTTCTTCAGTTTTTAAAAATAAGCATTGGTGATTTTCTATGTTGCTATAAACCCATTTCCCCTACAATTGTTACTGATCTAGTTTTAAATATTATAGGATGAACGGAAGTGTTCTTACTTAGAGTGGGTTGATCAAGAGTGGCCACACTCTTTGAAGATGTGCCTAGCAAAGCTCTGGAGCATGTATGCGGAAGAGAACAGAGAAAGTGTTGTCAACGCAGAAGAATATTTGAAGATGCGGGATAAAAAGAGGAAGGTGGAGAATGAGCTCAGATTTTTTAAATCAGACTTTGCTAAGATGGTGTAGGCGAAGGAGGAGGCACTTTCCCGGTTGGCCAGTGCAAAACAGGTTCTTACTGAACTGAAAGCAGAGGTGGATAAGACGAGTCTGGATGATCTCGATTAGGGAAATGAATATATTGTTCTAATATTGTTCTTATGAAGTTGAACTATCTATATGTTGTACTGTGTTGCTTTCATGTAGCTATCATACTGTGATGTTATAATATATTTATGTGCCTGATATGAAATTGGCAAATAGCTGTTCGATATGAAACACTACAAGAAATATGTCAACTAGTGACCTTCTCTCAGTGACCCCGACTGAATTGGTCGTAAATCCACGGCCATTTCGCTTGGAAGGGCTCAAATCCTGAAATTGCCTTACATCAAATGGTCATAAAGCAGACAAGAGTGGTCAACGACCTTCTTTCTACCTGATTATGACCAATATAAATGGTCATGAGGTTGTGAACGTGGATGCATTGGTACTTAAGGTGTCGCTCAGGGTGGGCTTGGGCCTCGGTGGAACGAGGCCACCTCCTTTTAAAAAAATTGTGTGCAATATAGGCCTTGGCCCATCCAGGAAGAAATGTGGGATGCCCTCATATTACTCAAAGAAAAATATATATTCGGCCCAACGAAAATGGGAAAATAACAAGTTTTTCATTATTAACATTTGGTATGGATGGTCAGTTATCTGAAAAAAAATGTTTTCATTATTGTCTAAAAAACAAGTTTTTCATTGTATAACTGTAAAAAGGGTTTTCCTTATAGAAAAATCTCGAAACCAATTAAACAATACAAAATTATAAGAATAGGAAAATAATGAACTCCTTCGTGAATCTTACTACATGGTTTAGCAATTAGAAAACTAAACATGTAATTCAAAAAATGTTAATGTTAATACGT